>NW_021478506.1:0-265 GCF_001605985.2 Dendrobium catenatum | reverse complement strand
TTGTGGAGGGTTTGTAGCTATAGGTGGTTTTGGAATAGTTACCCGAGGAGGAGCCTTGGGTCGTGGCTTACGGCTAGCGCTTCTACCCCGAGGTCGAGCATTATTTGGAATTTTAGGAGCTGAATCAAAGGGGCAGAGGAAGGGAGAATGCATAATTGACCCACAGTGAGAACAAGCCTCAGGCTTCCAGTCATATAATAATTTAAGAGGAGAAACTTTTCCATCCATATAGTAATAGATTTCATCAGGTAGAGGGCAAGAACTC
>NW_021478505.1:0-370 GCF_001605985.2 Dendrobium catenatum | reverse complement strand
ATTTTCCCAAGTGAGACTTCCCATTATTTTGAATGAAGACCTTACAACCAAAGACATGATGGTGGGAAAGATTTGGTGTCCTACCCTTAAGGATCTCATAGGGTGTCTTATCAAATTTGGCTCTAACGTCCACCCTACCGCTTTAGCCCAAAAGTATTTTGGAACTGAATACTCAGCAAGCATGGCTCTAACGGCTTCCACCAAGGTCTGATTCTTCCTTTCAACTACCCCATTTTGCTAAGGGGTCCTAGGAGCTAAGAAGTTGTGGCTAATCCCCTTATCATCACAAAAATCTTCAAATATTTCATTTTCAAACTCTCCCTCATGGTCATTGTGGATGGTCAAGATCTCACAACCTAGCTTTTTCTGA
>NW_021478504.1:0-335 GCF_001605985.2 Dendrobium catenatum | reverse complement strand
AAGCTGCTCCTTTGAGAGCAACAGCTACATGTGCTAGTGGCATAGTATCATTAACCACTCGCACCTATATACATCATTAAAAGTAGCTAACTTATGTCAACAATAATTGTTGGCAATTTGCAACAACATGCACAAAAAAGAGTAAGAAAAAAATTGAGATTTACATATATATGCCGAGGACTATGTATTTACATATACAACAACAACAAAAACAACATCAAGCTTATGTATTTAAATATCTAACACAAAAATCTTCATATTTACTGATACAAATATAAAACCTTAATCTTAAAATGACAAAAAACATCACTAACATTAGCATATCCAAAGTGAGA
>NW_021478503.1:0-411 GCF_001605985.2 Dendrobium catenatum | reverse complement strand
CTGCTTATAGACTGTTGTTATCTGATCAGATGTCCGTTGTGCATAATGTGTTCCACGTATCTACTTTGAGAAAGTGGATATCTGACTCGGGAAAGAAAGTGTCTGCTGATGAGGTTGAGATTCAGGAGAATCTGAGTTATAAAGAAGAACCCGAGTTGATTCTAGCTTACGACGTGCGCAAGTTGAGAAGTAAGCAGATTTCGATGATTAAGGTGAAGTGGAAGCACCGAACTGCACGAGAAGCGACTTGGGAGAAAGAGTCGGACATGAGGAAGTCGTATCCGTATCTATTTTTACTGAGTTCTGATTGGACAATGTTGAGGACGACATTTTTTTGAAGTTAGGGAGATTGTAACATCAGATCTGCTCCAGGATTGTCCGAGCCGATCGAGATCGTTCAGGGACAATCAG
>NW_021478502.1:0-207 GCF_001605985.2 Dendrobium catenatum | reverse complement strand
ATCATGTATGATTGGAAATTTTAAAAACTTTTTTATAAACAATATGTTATTGGTTGAAGGCTTAAAACATAACTTGTTAAGTATTAGTCAGCTATGTGATAAAGGCTATAATATAAAATTTTTACCTACTAGCTGCATATTAAGCCTAAATGGGAAAGAAGTTTTAAATTGAAAAAGGGTTAACAATGTTTACATGCTAGATTTGAA
>NW_021478501.1:0-488 GCF_001605985.2 Dendrobium catenatum | reverse complement strand
TCTTCTATTGTTTATTGGTTTTTTCTTTAATGCAATTATTCAGCTTTTGAGTTAAATTGATCTATATGATAAATGAATAGAATGAATTGATAAGATAATAAAGAATAGAAAAGAAATTATTTCAATATAGATCTCGGATCATGACATAGGGAGTTAAAAGAGAGGATGCACTTAGATAAATAATATTTAATGTGACTGGATGGTTGCAAACTATTACAAACATGTAGTCTAGTTTATGACTTGTACACATGGGCACCCCTATTTGACATGGCTCTAGCTACCTTTGATGAGTACCTATGGTGAGTGTTCTTAGAAAGTAACTCTCAGGTGAGTGCCTTAGATAAATACCTAAAGTGAATTCTCTCAAGAAAATCTTCTAAGCAAGTTCAACTGAAAGAATAACTCTAGCATAATTGATGAGGACATTACTATGGGGTTGATATGTTTATATCTCCTATAGTCTGGATGAGGGAGTTCCTTTAACAGGG
>NW_021478500.1:0-311 GCF_001605985.2 Dendrobium catenatum | reverse complement strand
ACACGACATCCCTTGCTTCTCGCTGCAAACGGCTCCTTGGTGGAGTAGCGTTTGTCCCCTTCGATCAAGTGCTTTACTTGTGCCTGCTATTACCTTCTTTAGGACCTTCGTCCCCAAAGCGAAGGAAGAGGAGCATGAACAAAAGGTTGTTCTCTCCTGGCCCAGCAACTCCGGGTTTCATGCCTAATTGTCCAAGCGGTACTGATAGTATATTGTACCTGAACTAGTGGCTCACGTTTTCTAAGGAATGGGGAAGAGGACCAAAACATGCAATTGAAAGACTCTACTGAGACAACAAGATAGGTTGTAAG
>NW_021478499.1:0-308 GCF_001605985.2 Dendrobium catenatum | reverse complement strand
ATGGCCTCCTACTTCAACCTTTTTGGTGGCATTCCTCATCCTCCTCCAGAAGAATAGAAAATGAGAGATAATTTTGTATTTGTTATACTTGTGTTTGTTTAAATGTTTGTTGTGTTAGTGTTTATTTTAGTATTTGTCTTAGTTATGTTTGTTTATGTTAGTTGTTTTGATATTATGAAATGATCATGTAATCTTTCTCATTAATATCAATACATGTCATAGTTGATTTATTTTTAGTTTGTTTTAGGAATGTGCTTAATTATTATGAATTTCATTAGTTTTTATTAATCTTAATTGTGCTTAAATTA
>NW_021478498.1:0-204 GCF_001605985.2 Dendrobium catenatum | reverse complement strand
ATTTAAGGGAGCTCCGAGGCTTACGCTCTTTTTTCTGACCTCGCGCAGATTCGTGAAGAAGAATCATACGTATATAATAATGACGAAGTCGACCTCCAGTGATGTTCTTTGCATTCGGCTTATGCAGCGACACCTACCAATCTGAAGATTATTGTTCTCTATGTGGCTTCTATACTAACTATAAAATTTCGTTTCCATTCAACT
>NW_021478497.1:0-305 GCF_001605985.2 Dendrobium catenatum | reverse complement strand
AATATGTGTACAAAATGTCTTCGTACAACTGATCGTCATGTACGAACTAGGTTCATCCAGTACGAACGGTTATTGCAAGGTAAGTTCTAGAAACTGCTGAAAACTGTTCTAAGTCGGTGTATCGTTTGGATGAAAATTTATTCGTCTGGACAAAAATTTTACAGAGGACCGATCGTCTTGGACGATAATTTATTTCGTCTGGACGAAAATTTTCCAGTGGACCAATCGCCACGGACGATAATTTAATTTCATCTAGACGAAATTTTTATAGAGACCCGATCGTCCTGGACGATATTTAATTTTGT
>NW_021478496.1:0-351 GCF_001605985.2 Dendrobium catenatum | reverse complement strand
CTACAGCTGCCATGAAAAAGTGGGAATGTTTTGCTTTAACAATTGAATTTAAATGTCATTGCCAAACTTGTAAATAATATGAAAATAATGAGAAGCTAATAATCAAATAATGAAAAAGTCAAAAAACTATTCAATTATCTAGGTTCATGCATTTTACATTCCACTCTTCTTTTTAGTAATTTATTACTAAATATAAGTTTTGCGCTTGTAATACATAACAATTGAAACTTTGTTCTACAGCAAAGATTAATGTACATCAGCACATGCTCGATTGAGAGGATTCATAATGAAAACAAATTAACTAGAATAATTTATTTCTATTGTCTTTTGTCTAGGAAAAAACTGAATAAG
>NW_021478495.1:0-285 GCF_001605985.2 Dendrobium catenatum | reverse complement strand
TATTTTTAAAACAATTTTTTTATAGATAATTTTTTATTTCAATAATTTTTTTATAAAATATTATTTTAAAAAATAGTATGAAATCCGTCCCAAATAAAATCTTAATCAACATAAGTGGAAAATAACAAAGAGGTGGGGAATTAATGAGAAAATTAAGGCTTGTTCGGGACGGCTTTCTTACTGCTTCTTGAAGCAGCTATCTAGTACAAATTTTTAAAATTTTGTACTAGAAAATTGTTTCAAGAAGCAGTAAAAAAGCCATCCCAAACGAAGCATTATGCTTCG
>NW_021478494.1:0-427 GCF_001605985.2 Dendrobium catenatum | reverse complement strand
ATCAAAATCCAAAGGCTGCAAAACCTTCAAATATTTACAGCCTATGCCACTAGACCTGCCACCCAGTGGATCTTGACCCTGTAGTTTCTCCAAAGCCTCCAATCATTCCCAGACCCTTAATCTTGGCTTGTTAACCATTAAACTACATTTTTCTGGACTCATTTTAGTTCCTAGTGGTCATGAGCCCAAAATGACCAAAATATCCCTATGAGGCTCAAATATTGATTTCAAACCAAATGAATTCCAAATTGAATGCAACCACTCCAACAAGTTTCAAATATCAAATTCAACCTGTTGGACTCAAATCTAGACCCTAGGTCAACCTGGTTGACCAAGTCAACCTAGGTTGACCAAATAGGCCCTTAAGGGTCAAAATATGCATTCTGACTGAATTGACCTCCCCAGACCTTGGGACCACCTCCAATGG
>NW_021478493.1:0-374 GCF_001605985.2 Dendrobium catenatum | reverse complement strand
TCCACGGATTCCTTCATCTACAATTCCAAGATTTCCCTCTTCAAATCTTCCTTTAACTTGCATAAATATTCACAGTTATTCTTATTCTAGAAGAATAAAGCTTTTAACATTCTTTGGAGCTTTCTATGTAGCACATCCACTTCATTACCAAAATTATCTTTCTTCCAAGAGTTATGCACAATACTCCAAGCTGTTGGGTATGATCTCCAAGTGTCTTCAAATATGATGATCTTGCCTTTGTTGAATAGCTTTTCTTCTAATTTAAACACATTGGTGTTGAGAGAGTTGCTACTTAGCTTTTGCATATTTTATATTCTTACAACTTATTAATTTGATAATTCCAAATATTATTGTATTGATTATTAATTTCTCCT
>NW_021478492.1:0-553 GCF_001605985.2 Dendrobium catenatum | reverse complement strand
TCATTAATAATCTTCAATGTTTTCTCCCTCAAAACCTTAATGTCTCTATTTATGATACCATTATTACTATCACTATTTATAATTCTTTCATTTCCTACTATTGGCTTGGAAAAGAATCCTTTCCTAGTAGGTTGCTACACTCCCACAAGTTTCCTGTGGTTTCCTAAATTGTTTGGCATAAACAAATTTGGTCTAAAGGGTATGCTATTAGCTATGTTTTTTTTTCTTGGATAATTATTCTAGGTGACCTAAAAAAATATTTTTCATACTAACATTAGTTACATCCGGATATTTTAACTTAACTAATATTTGGCACATATTAATAAAAATTGATGATTTCGATTAAATTTATTAAACATGATGTTATTTCACCATAAAATAAATTAAATGTAGCGGCTAATCGAAAAATTAAAATTTATTACTAATGTTTTTAGTTCAACCCTTCATGTTAATAAACTCATTTCTTATTAGTTTTTGGGTGGGCAAAGAGAAAGACCATAATTCCAAGCCGCCGAATTGTTTTGTGCTTTAACTCATTGTTTTGAAAACCGGA
>NW_021478491.1:0-268 GCF_001605985.2 Dendrobium catenatum | reverse complement strand
AACAGGGATGGCATCATGCCGAACTCCAAGTTTGTGAACTGCTACCTCAGCAGGCAAACCTGGCATTTCGTCATATGTCCAGGCAAAGCAATCCCTGAACTCGAATAACAACTGGATTAAGTCTTGGGTTTCACCCTCGTTCAACAAAGTACTTATGAAAATCGGACGGGGGTCATCATCGTTTCCCAAGTTAATTTCTCTTAACTCATCGACTGTCGACTTAATTTCCTCTTCAAATTCAGGGGGTGCATCCCGAACTTAAAGATCA
>NW_021478490.1:0-287 GCF_001605985.2 Dendrobium catenatum | reverse complement strand
ATCCTATGACATTTTTATTATTTATACATTTTCCCTCTTGTTCAAATTTGAACATTCACGACATAATTTAAATAATTTATTTATTTTGGATAAGTGTAAGTTCTTTGAGAGATTCATCACTTCATTTTTGCTATTCAATTTGAGCTTTTATTTTTAACGGACACAAAATTGAACGATTCTCTGCATGTAATAATCTCTTAAGTTCTATAAGCATGCAGTGAATTTTGAGGGTGGATTGATGGGTGAACCTTTTTTAAAATTTTAACATATAAGTCTATGTATAATAT
>NW_021478489.1:0-2427 GCF_001605985.2 Dendrobium catenatum | reverse complement strand
CCGACGACCCTACCCAGACCGGAACCCGGTTTTGCTATGTTCGGGTATTGCTAGGTATTGCTCGGTATTGCTAGGTATTGTTCGGTATTGCTAGGTATTGCTTGACAATAACGAGAAATACCGCTTTGTCAAGACCAATACCTAGCAATATCGAGCAATACCTAGTAATACCGAGCAATACCTAGCAAAATCGGGGTATTGCTCGGTATTGCTGAGTATTGGTCTTGACAGATTGTTATTTCTCGTTATTGCCGAGCAATACTGAGAAATGCCGAGCAATACATAACAATACACCATTATGCACAAATCAGTCAATACATAGCAATATCGAGTCCAGGTCGTCGGGCCGCGCGGTAAGAGTAAGAGCATGTGGCGACATGTTATTGACGTCCGGATGTAGAGCTTACGTCAGGTGTCCGGACCTAATAATTATTCCAAACTATGACCCTTCAACCTCCATCACTCAATTACAATACTTTGACCTCCATCACCTAACTACACTTATCCAACCACTTTTGCCCTATTATAATCTCTTGATCACCATTGCATAACAATAGTTGTTCAACCTACAATCCTCTAACTATTGTCTCCTTGTGATAACGATGCCCACTAAATTTGTCATCCGCTATCACTAATAACATGAACACATGTCATTGCCAGTAAGGCTAATGCATATCATTTGCAGGAACTTTGATTATCGACATTAATACCATGATATATGTTAAACTTCTCGATCATTAATCTCTTTAACTGTAAGGAGAACGACTAAACATATGACAAACACCCTATGAATACAACTCCAATTCCATAAGGCTCTTCCCTCTTCCACCACATAATTCATTCTATATATTTTATGTGTACTATTCCACATCATTATCACCTTCAATTACATGAAAGAATATCATTTGTAGTCATTGTTTTCAATTACATATAATTTTCCCTTCTTTATGAATTTTTCTTGTAAAATTTTTTATGTTTCTTATAACTCTTTAATCTTCTTTTTATTTGTTGGATTTTCATGCAATGCCCAGACAACGAATGCTCTGAATCTACCACAGTGAATATTTTGGCACAAAATAAAATTATTTAATTACTATTTAAATATATAATAACATTATAAATATATGATAAAAATTTAAAGAAATTTATTTAATGAATTATAAAGCATACAAATAAAATATATTATAAAATTTAAAATTCAAGTACATTTAATATTTAGAAGAGTAATTATTTTAGTCATAATCGAAATTCAAATAATCCATTAATAATCTTTTATTCCTTCCATAAAAAATATCAACACTTTAAAAATGAGCTTTAGAATAGTGAAAATAATTATAGGCTAAAAAGATATATATAATTAACAATAAATTAAAACAAATTCGGCTTTGACAACCAATTGCATAAATATATCAAAAATTATTTTCGATACTACTTTTATCTAATAAATTTAGCTTTACATCACTTACATCAAAATAAAATTTCAAGAGACTAATTGAAAAAGAAAAATTATATCAAACATAAAATTTGATCATAGAATAAACCAAATTGTTCAAACAAATCCTATTAGCCACAATTTCACTAGTCTTCGTTGTGGACTAAGACACCGTTTAGGACAATTTTTTACTGCTTTTTAAAACAAGTTCTAGTAAAAATTATCTTGAAAGAAGTGAAAATACAGTGGCGAAAAACAATCCAAAATGAGAAAAATTATCACGTGCAGACTAAGGAGGCGCCACATCATGCAATGCACAGTGCATTGGGCGACGTGGCGCCTCCTCATTCGCCTCCAGACATGTTCGGCATTCGCACGTAATAATCTCTCTCAAAATGAAGCCTATTTGGGAAATTTTTTATTGCTTTTTAAAACAATTTCTCATTATAAAATTTTACTTAAACTAAAATATGTTGTACTAAAAAGCTATTTTATAATACAATAAAAAAGCTGTCCCAAACGAAGCCTAAATTGATATAGGAACCAATTCACAGTTGGATCGGTTCAGACGGATTTTAAACATTGTCCACAACCACAAGGCTTTAAATAGAATACAATTTGGATCAACTAATTATTTTATCAATCAAAATTATTTCTCCACAAAATTATAATTACAATTAAATTATAATTGTTGTTTGGTCAATCAAGGCTGTATAAGAGATCTAATTATTTATGGACCAAAACTAATTTTTTTAATAAAAATACATTATTTGAATATTAATTGACCATTAGTTAATACTAACTAATTGAATAATAGTTTCAAGGAGCACAACTGTTTTTGGTGCAGTACTGAAGTGTTGGACCCGGTCATCGAGTTTACAGATGATTGCCACGTGGATGGCAGAGGTTGATTGATAAATCGGCGGAACAGCGAACAGGCAATTAGATATAGGAAACTTTACACGTGGAATTGAAATGAATTGTGAAAAATGATT
>NW_021478488.1:0-6425 GCF_001605985.2 Dendrobium catenatum | reverse complement strand
TGTCCCTGGAGAGGATTTAAACAAATAATTGATTTTGGAGCATGATAGTCTAGGTAGACTAAAGGATAAAGGATTGTAGGGTCGAGAGCATACAATGAAAGATCAATAAACATGGCTTATGATAGATTTATCAATGGTACTCAGAGGGAGTCTATTATATCAAGACTGGTATCACCTACTCTAGTAATGCCACATGTGTATAACTTGAAGTATCATGAAGGATGACAAAAACCCTAGAGTTTGACTGGTAAGAACTTTTATTTTAAATTATTAAGTGCATTAGCATTTCATTCCATACTAAATAATATATAATTAACTAAATTGTATGATTGTATTATAAGAATTAATTTTTGGATTAATTTGGATTCTCCGATAAAGGTTTGATTTAATGTCATTTTATTTGATTTAATTTTTAAAATAAATTTATTTTGTACTAGTTTTGTGCCTAAATCTTTTAGTGAAATATCATAGATGACATATTTTAAAGGTGGATAAATTATAAAAATCTGATAATTATTAAAATAAATTTAAAATAAGAATCTAAATTTTTATTTGAACTTGAGCACTATGGTGTTGTACTTTAGAGTGTAGTTGTAATATCTAAAACTTCTTACTATCAAGATATTATCTGCTTTGGCTTAAGGGCCTAACTATTTTTTCCTATTAGTGTAACTTTTTAGGAGGTCATCCATCTCACGATTTCTCTAGGATGTGCACACTTAATTGGGGAATTTTTTTAATAAAATTTTAATCATTACACCAAAAGGCACCTAAATGTTTAAGAGTTTAGCTTCATTTTACTTAAGGCATCTCTTAATCTCCCCCAATTAATTAATTGATGTACTCATTAGTATCCAAAACCCACAATCATGTACTAGGTAGATAGGATTCTAGAAGTGGCCCTTATAAGTTTAAGTGGTGACTCCTACAACATATCATTTTGTCTTATATAGGGTTCAAGAGGTGACTCTCATGAATTAGTACTTTATCTTTTATGGCACTTAGTTCCCATTTTCTAGTTGGTGTATTGCTCTAACACCATTTTTGTAACCCAAACATCTCCCATACAGTTCACATATTTTATCGTATAATGTGAGTTTTATCATTCTGCATAAATTTATGATCAGATTGACTATTACTATTATGAAGTAAATGATTACATGCATACTATTTCTTTATCATGCTTTGAGTTTAGTTGTAGGATTCTAATAACATGTTGGGCTTTTTAGCTTATTATATACAATTTAAATAATTTTAGGTAAGGAAAGAGGATCAAAAGTTTGATATTTGATATTGGCAGTTTTATATGATTTCTCAGGTTTTATTATAATTTTTTTTTATCTTTTAGTTATTCTTTTATACTCAGGAGTGGGAGATGGATTGTTGTATTTATATAATTCATGAGTATTAACATAACTTTTGGATATTAATTACAGATGTTTGTTGAAAGTTTGATAATAAGGTTTTGTTTTTTTGTGACAATTTTAATTATTTCTAAGAAATGAGATAACTCTAGTTGTTATATAAAAAATAAAAGAAATAATTCTACCAATTTAGATTTTGGTGCATGACACTCCATTATACCAGTCACACCACTCTCCATAAAATAACAGCTGCAGTTTCCTTCTAAGTGGCCAACTTCTTTTGCATAAGGAATGGGAGAACTAATTTATAGTTTTTCTTCCTTTTTTTTTTTTTTTTTGAATTGGCATTGCAATACTTTCTTTGTGGTAGTGTAGTATTATTGTATTAGTGCTTTAGTTCACTAATAATAACACCAGTTCATCAGTCTAACTAACCTTTATCCTTTAGTCTAGGGCTATGAATGCTTGGGGTAGCACCTCAAACCGCTAAGCTCTCCATCAATTTTGGTATGCTTTCTGCTAGCAGCGTCCTAAAGGACAGGCGTTGTAGCATTGAATTTGTTCTAGCATGATTATGTTATGGCATTGTGGCACTAAACTTGGTCCTTACGACACTAAGCTTTAATTCTTATTTCTATTTTAATAATTAATCTTCATAAATATAAAAAAAAGAATTTAAAACGCCATAAATTCCTAAAAATACACCTCATAGATACATTAGACATAAATATTTCTTTGCAATATATAGGTCATGGTATCTAAAAAAAGAAAGGCATGAGTGGATTGGAGGAAACTAATGTCCCTCGTATTGCTAGTGAAGCCTTCTCTATTGGGATACTCACGTGCTAGTGCCCCCAATTCCCACATTAGGTTCAAACTCATACTGCTCCTTAGCTAGTTGCTTGCTAATGTAATAGTTGTTAAGGTGTTTCTTCAGGTGGCCCTCTCAAATTTTGTTTTCTAAGAAGGCCTTAAGGATGCATCATTCTTTTGGTGCCATGATTGTGGTCATTATGGTGCAAATCAAATGGTGACTTATCACTAGTGTTTGGATCCTTCTATATGTGATGAGGTTTCACATAGAATTTTTTCGTATAAATCACTACTATGATCACTATAAGAAGTTAGTTAATACTTCCTTGAATCCTTCCATAGGAGAAAATTCAAGCACTCCTTAGATAGGTTGATGAGGCTAGCGATATGCTCCCCCTTGGCAAGAGAGTTTAATTTTTGCATGCTTCTAGTAGTGCGGAGGATGGTGAGAAATTCTCATATATTTCATTTAGCCTTTAATGGAGTCTGGAGAGGATAATGCAGGTTACTCAACATCCTAGATAAATTATTTACTTTTGATGTATTTTGAGACATTTTACAGCAAATCTTCCAAATTTGTTGATGGGTTTTTTGTGATAAAAAGCATAAATTCATGTTTTGCAATTCTAGGATGAAGTTAACTTTGTTGAGGTTGTTGTTGTCATCATTAACTTCATGAGAAGCCTTATTGAAATAATGAGTGTTGTCCCTAAAGGATTCCTTAGCCTTATACTTGCCATAGAACAATGATTTAGAGGATTTTAGTGACCTACTAGAAGTGGAAAACTAAGAAACGAAGAGGTATAAGAATTATTCAAAGAAAGTGATGCTTCTAACAAGAAAATAATTAAACCACCTTCAAAATGTGTCCCTAAAGGTGTTCATAAAGAGTTGACATGTGTTGGCATCTGAGATAGTGCACATGAATGTCATATTTTAAAATGTGCCTAAATAATCTACATAATCAAACATTCTCCAATAGTTTTCAAGGTGAAGGGCTTTGAATTCAAGCAAGACCACCTCTTTAATGATATCCAATATAAAGGGAGAGTTGTGGACATGGTGATGCTTTTGATAGAATTCCTTGATTTGAGGTTTGAGCAAGTTGGGAAATAAATATTGGTAGTTATTGTAGGGTGACCTTGATAAGGATGGCGATGTTAGCCATCTACTCACAAAGATCATAGAGATTAGCAACTAGATGCTTGTAAGTGACAAAAGTATTTTTACTCAAAAGCTCATACAAAATGGAAGAATCAAATCTCGATATTGAGAATCTCCCTCCATGTCTCCATATTCTCATGTTAGAAAATTCCAACATATGATGCTAATGGAGGGTGTTGATGGAGAAAACTCATTGAGTCATCGTGGCAGCATGAAGTACACACATTAAAAGTTTGTAAGGAGAAATGCGGATATATAGCTTGAATTGTTGATCGATAAAGAGGTGGGAGGAGTGTGAATAATAAAATCATAAACATAAGAGCCATCCATATGGGACCTTGAAGAATTTTTATAATTGTTCATTCAAGTGACCTACAAGTAGTGCGTGATTGATAATAAAGTTGTTTTGATCCAAGAACAAGTCACAAAGAATGAAATTAGAAGAGCGAGAGTTCCCTTATATCATGGATAATAAAGGTTTTTTTCCTTTGAAGGGGAGGAAAGTAAAGAACTAATAGAAGGCTTCCAACTAAATGGTAGATAAGTTTGATGACATGAGCCTCTCTTGCACCAATCCCCCCTCCTTTCTGACCCTTACTTCCATTTTGAAGAGAGTTCATGAGTTCATTAACTTCCCTTTAGTGATGCTTTCTAGGTGGATGTATTACTGGAGCTGGGATTCAAATCCAAGATAATGATTGTGGGGTGTGGCATTAGGTTATATGACATTATGCAAGAAATACTATCAGAAATGAGGTTATACAAACACAAATGCTGACTGGGCAACAAATGTGGAGGCTAAAACCTAAATGACATTGAAGAGATAACATCTCATAAGAAATATTCTACCATATCTTCTTCCTTGAATAGGGATCAAATATAGATTGTTGGAATATTGTGCCTTGATCGCTAAATAGTGGTATTTGATAAAAAATAGGTCTAAGTTGCTACAATTTGATTAAGGTTGAGTGCACATTAGGTTCCATAAGTAGAGGATAGAGCCAAGAAGTTCTCCTAGTCAAACCAAAGGGAAGACAAATTTGAGGGTCATTCGAGGTTTCCCTTTTTGAGAAGATGATAAAGTCATCTTGAGGACTTTCTTAGAGAGCACCCCTACTAGTAGACAGCTAGAGCGTTAGTTATATAGTAAGTATAATAACATAGGCTACAATCGACCTTTTGGGTGCATGATATTTTTTAGGTTACAACTAGAAAAATTCATCAAAGGATGTTATACTATTAGCCAAAAGTTTCACAAACCAAGTCTGTGCGACATCGTTAGATGTTGTGAGGAAGAAGCTGCAAGGTTGTATGACTTAGATGTGAGCTAATACTATACCATCATTGAATCTCCCAAGATGTTAATTAGTTGTTAATCCAACCCTTGTGTGAACTAATGGAGGCAATATTCATCTTGAACATTGACTATTCATGTAGGATATTCCTACTCTAATATTGAAGACTTTATGTATCATACTCTTGGGCATTAATTCTTAGGAGAAGCTGCCTATTCAGATACTCCATCATCAAATTAGCCATTGGAGCTTAATATTATGGGAATTAGTATTTCATCATTGAAACCTTGTGGAATGATTCCTTTGGGATAATATTGGAAGCCTATTGTTGGCATAAAACCACATTAACACTTTGATGACAATGGCAATATACCAATTCAGTATGAGCTTGAGATGATCTTCCTAAAATTCTGGCTAGGGGAAATGAATAAAATAACCCTTGATTTATAGCCTACTCCTAGGAATTCTCCCAAACATTCCTCCTCAAACACTTCAAATATATAATTCCTAAATTATTCTTTAGGATTAATTATTAAATTATTTAGAATTCTAAATCTCAAATTTGAACTAGGTTGGATAAGAAGAGCCCTAGAATGCCTACACTATTTTCTTGGATATAAAAAAGACTATATGAGAAATCTCTAATCATTCAATTTATACTATAAATAGATTTTCTCTTAAATAACACTAAGATAGACATCTTCAATGCTTAATGCTAACTTAGTTGATGCATTTGGTGGTTTAAGCAGTCAACAACTTTATCATTTTCTCAATAACTTGTAGGTATAATGTATTTAATTATGAGATTTCTTCAAAATAGGTGAGCATTAGTAAGACTTGTGGTAAAAAATGTATCAAACCTTGCACTATATCTTATAATCAATACAGACATTCAATGAGTCAATCAAATGACCATATCAACAAGCCCTTGTATAGGGTTTAAATAATCAAACTATAGATTACTTAGACATAGGTGATCATTGGAATAAGCTAAACCCAATGAATACTAATTTGATCTAACAAGTCTCTATTAGGTCAATATCAACCTACACCTTAAAACTTGAAGAATAGCCCAAGGTTAACCCCTTGGTTGGCGGATCTTTATAGGCTATTAATAACCTCATTGAGGTAAATTAACTTTTGGTAAACCTCAATTAGACTTATTGATCCAATTCAACCCGAAATGACCCATTTACATGCATAAGACTAATATTATTAAATTCAATAAAGTTGTTCAAATTGATTACTTCAATTGCCTTAGAAAAAACCAATAGATCAACCATAGATGTTTGAACCTGATTGGCCCTTGGATAAGCTAATTAATTTACCTAGCCATTTGACTTTGTTTAACCCATAAGGCAACTAAATCAATTTGACCACCCAAGCCAAACTAAATGCAATCAATCCTTGGAAAGCATTTTAATTAATTAACCATAGCTTAATTAAGCTCAATTGGCTATTGACCAAGCATAATTTAGATTTTCCATAAATTAACCCAAATAGAGCCATATGAACCAAAATTAGTCAATTTGATCAAACTGATTATAATCAATTCTTCCAAATTATTTTGAGATGATCCTTATAAATCGCCAAAACTTAACTGACCATTGATTAGATCAATGACAATTCACCATATAGTGACCATTTAATTGTTGACCTCATTTTTGTGTGAGGTCACTAAGATCCTTCCAGAATCCAGATCCAATCCTAGACCCTAGGATCTACTCTAGACTTTAGGATCCTTCCTAGAGATAAACCTTAGGATCCTTCTAGATCCAAGACCTTAGGT
>NW_021478487.1:0-717 GCF_001605985.2 Dendrobium catenatum | reverse complement strand
TAAAAATTCATTAAATACCTCAAAATTTAAAAAATCATAACTAATTCAAGAAAAATCCAAATCAATCAAACTCAGTTGCATTCAACTCATAATAAGGCCTAATATTTATTAAAAATCTAAGAATTCCAGAAAATCATCAAATCTAAAAAGTCAACAAAATGGTCAATTGTAAGTCAAAATCAGTTCAAAACTTTAAACCTTCATAACTAAATCCAGAAAAATCCAATTTCAGCATACTTAACTTCTAACTCATCGTATTAAGGTCTAATATTTTAATAAAATACTATCTTTTTAGAATTTAACCTTAAATAAAAAGTCAATTTTGGACCCCTTACTTAAATGATTAAAATATTCCAAAATTCCTAAAAATTCAAAAATTGTTTTAAAACTCTAAAAATGCTTAAACAACTCCTAAAATCAACAATCAAACTTCTTTTCGATAAAATTCATTAACTTTTAATTCTTAACCAACTTAAGCTACTTAATTATACCGGGTATCACTAGGTAACCCAGGCCTACAAGGCTATTAGCTTAGCCCCAAAGAAGGTGAAATAAACTTCACAGTCTCGGTGAGGAACAAAGGTGATATCCAACCAACATTAAAAATTAAATCTCTAAAATATTATTTTCAAATCATTAATAAATCAATAAACCTCTAATTCTTAATAATTCTGAATATTATTAATTAAAATCCATTAATTATTCAATTAAATTTTA
>NW_021478486.1:0-392 GCF_001605985.2 Dendrobium catenatum | reverse complement strand
TCAGACTCCCGTTCTCAACCTCGCCGATCACTGTGATGCCGCCTCCGGTGGTTGCACCAGCCTAACAGATGACATCAATTACTGCCAGTCACAGGGCATTAAGGTCCTCCTCTCTATCGGCGGAGGGACTGGATCCTACATCCTCATATCGCAGGACGATGCACGACAGGTGGCCGACTATATCTGGAATAACTACTTAGGCGGCCAGTCCTCGTCAAGACCCCTCGGCGACGCCGTGCTCGACGGAGTAGACTTCGACATTGAGGGAGGCAGCCCTGACCACTACGATGACCTCGCTTACTACCTCTCCGCCTACAGCAACCAGGGGAAGAAGGTATACCTCACCGCGGCGCCGCAATGCCCTTATCCGGATGCTTGGGTCGGCAAAGCAC
>NW_021478485.1:0-226 GCF_001605985.2 Dendrobium catenatum | reverse complement strand
TGGCACCAGGGGGATTACTACAGCCCCTGGCCCTACCAGAGAAGGTTTGGGAGGAGATTACTATGGATTTCATTGATGGGCTTCCAAAATCAGAGGGGTATACGGTTATATTTGTAGTGGTCGACAGGCTGAGCAAATATGCTCATTTCATTCCCTTAAGGCACCCGTACACAGCAGTGTCTGTAGCAGCAGCTTTTGTGAGGGAGATAGTCCGCCTGCATGGGGT
>NW_021478484.1:0-278 GCF_001605985.2 Dendrobium catenatum | reverse complement strand
GACTTAGACCTAAAGACTGATTTAAAGGTTGGTGAATATTTAAAGTGAAGTTGATTTCTTTAAAGCTTTGAATCTCTTCCCTCAGCCACAAATGACATTGACAACTTACAAATGTTCTACTAGAGATCATAAACTTTTATATATGTCATTTTCTAGAAGGGAAAGAAAAAATATTTTGACGATTGATAGACTTGAAAATCTTTTGATTAAAATTTTGTTTTATCCGTCATTATAAATGATCTTTATAACTTACAAATAATCCACTAGGGAATATGTTT
>NW_021478483.1:0-4025 GCF_001605985.2 Dendrobium catenatum | reverse complement strand
CAACCTATGCTCCATAACTCGCTCCCATAGTTTTAAAAGATATAATACAAACATCAAATTTTTATTTGAAAAGATATACTCATGTCATATGAGAGCAATCATCTATGAAGATGACAAATTTTGTAGCTCCAAAAAATATTGGGGGTTTTAAAAGGCCCGCAAATATCAAAGTGAACAATTAAAAAAATAAGTAGAATAACCAGAATCACTCTTAGGAAAAACAACACAATGATATTTACCAATTTAACAAATGTCATAATGAAAATTTTTTCATGTTTTCGCCTGAAAAAAGTAAAGGAAACATAATTTGCATGTTTTTCAAAGATGGATGCCCTAGCCTATAATGATTTTCTCATTTTCCCATATGACTTAAATATTAAGTGTGGAAATGAAAGAACACGGCAAGTAGTATGAGTCCTACAAGGAACTTAAACACCTTTTCCCTTTTTACAATTTTCTTGAGAATTACTACATTATCGCAACATGTCGTCTTGAGATATTGGTAATGCCCAATTCAAGCCAAGAAACTTTTATTGCATTAAAGTATTCAATAACAAGAAAGTCACCTTGCTTGGCTATTGAGATCTTAGTTTGATCTCATAGATAAGGGCAACATGATTCACTTTTGAGTATGTTTGCTTAACAACATCCCAAACTTCTTTGGAAATAGATAAGAATATAACCAACCCACTGATTTTATGCATCATGGTATTTCACAACCGTATAAAAATCATGGAATCAAATTCATCCCAAAGTACAAATTTTGGGTCCTTTGGCTCCGGAGGATAGTCCACAAGGTGATAGATCTTGCCCATTCCTTTTAGAAAAATATTCACATTGAGTATTTAATTCCATTCAAGCGATATGAGGCTTGTAGCCCATGGAGTTCTCCCTAGTTTCATTTTCATCATTCATGAAAGTTGACTCCTAAAAAGGGAAGTCAGAGAAATCAAATATAATGAAGATAAGGAAAAATCTTTAATAAGAGGAAGAAAAGGAGAATAAATGTTGGGAGAATAATACCCTAACCTCACTCTAAAATTGTGTCAAAACAAAGAAATATGAAAAAAAAAACTACTTTGAATTTTATTCTTTGATTCTATACAAAATGTGGAAGTATATATAGATTTTGTCAAAAGCCTTAAAATGGAAACAAATCAAAGCTAATTAACAAACAAAAAAAGGAAAATGATCCCCAAGAGAGGTCAACGGCTAGAAGAGAAAGGCGAGGTGCATAGATTGCAATCTAAAAGTTATAAGAGGTTCAATCCAACAATTAGAACCATTAATTCAAGTGCTCAAGACTCCCAACCAAGATTGATAGATTTGGGGGTCCCACTATCTTTTTACAAAAATAGTATAATGTCTACAAATAATCTCCATGATAACAAAGGTAATAGAACCTTTTCCCCTTACCCCCATCATGCACCACTAAGATATGCATCATATGATAAATACTTAAGCTTGTGGAAAGAAAAACTAAAAGAGTACATTTGCATGGAAGAATCAATAAGAAAATTCAAATAACATAACTACTACAGATAAACATTAGCAGGAATAAAAAAGACAAAATAGCAAAGGTGAATATACATGCAAATCATTTTGAAGAGGTGTTCCGGTCAACATTAAACGTTGTCGAGCACCTTTTGCAACTGACATAAGATTTTTCCATCGAAAACTATTTTTATCTTTCATAACATGAGCTTCATCTAAAATTATGCAGCTCCATTGCCACCGTTTCAATACCTTACGGTCATCTTTCTGCTGTGAACTGCGAGAAAAAGCAGTGTAGGTGGGCATTTAAGGACAAGCCAATACTTCAATAGCAAATAATGATAAGAAAAGAATTTGCAAACCTGCGTCTTTCAAAAAGCGAGTAACATGAAAGCATTACATTAAAAGGTGGTGGCAAACCAGCTTTGCCCATAGAACTTAATTCTTTTGAATAGACCGCCCTTCCAGCTCCATGGAATAAGATAACAGAAAATGTTGGGCACCATCTTTTCAATTCTCTCTCCCAATTCTCTAAAACAGAAGCTGGGCATACAATCAAATGGGGACCAGGATCATCATTTAGGTGCTTCAACAAAGTTAAGTATGTAACTGCCTGTAGACACGGCAAAAATCAAAACATTTTGGATACAAATGAAAAAAACTAGCCAAATTTCTCTTCAATATTTAAGCCCAATTTACCTGCACAGTCTTACCAAGCCCCATTTCATCCGCCAATATGGCTGCACAAAACAAACAATTAGTAAGAAATATTTAATTCATGGTAAGTGAGCTGTGAACTAAAAGATCTATATTGAGTATCTAATGAAGCCTGGCATTTGATGAAAAAAAAAAAAAAACCAGATAGTAAAATAAATGAAATGAAATAAATATAAAATGCTAAGCTTGGTTATTACAGGAATCTTATAGATGCAAATCAATTCATAGACAAAACCAGAAGTACAAAAAAAGGGGCAAAGGTAGTAAATCAATACACAACTATTGCCAACAGAAATAGAACTCATTGGCAATTCTCACAGAACAATTGAACAGTTAAAACTTCAATAAGCATGATCTCTTTAATATTTCCATGATAAGATGCCCAAATAATAATCATAGATGATTTGTCTGATTATCTATTAGATATGATCTACAAATCACGAGTTCCCCTTTATGGAGGGTATCAATCTTGTGAAATCATAGCTTCAGTTGGGGGAAGACTGACTTTCTAGCCTCCCAGCAATACCTCTTTGATTTGTTTGGCGATCTTACAGGAAGTTCCTAAGAGATATTAAATACTTCCTTTTAAAACTTAAAAAGCCTCCAAAATCATTGAATCATTGGAGTTTTTTTTATCTCTTAGAGACTCCTAAGAATATCAAAAGCCCTATGTTGGATGTGTTGCCTGATTTGACTTGGTTCTATAGTAATTCTCCTCTTTTGAGTTTGCCAAAATGGATGAGGCCCTGGCTTTTTATCATTTTCTTCCTCAAATTAGTTAGAAGATGATATGTTTTGGAGATCAAATCAGCACCCAAAACAGCCACTAGAACGAAATCAGCACTAAACAGTGAAAACAGCACCAAAATCAAGAAAAAACAGCAATGGTATGCAAGAACAACACTAATAAAGCTGAAATAATAATCTTCAATCAAAGAAACACAAGATAGAATTGATTCAGTGTTCTAGAGGTGAATCATCTCTCCCCAAATTTCCTATCAGCAACTAGAAACCCAAAATCACCTAAGAAAAACTAATTCAGAAAATTATTCACATAATCCCTCCCACATACAAACTTTCCCCCTTAAAATCAGCCCTAATCCCACCATAAATGCACCTCATATTTCCTCCAATGATCTCCTATAGGTCTGTAATGAGGTGCTAGGACCCACAAAACACGAGCCTTTTTGCTCTTGAAATGAGGTGGGGTCCACAGACGTATCAGAGGGCAGCTCTTCAAGCTCCATCTATAATAGAGGTTTCTACACTTTCGACAGCTCTTACTCAATTGCTTTTTGAAAGAAAAATTTTTTCCACCTATTGGAAGTCTTCGTGTAGCTAAAAGTACACCATTGTGCAACTATGCAATCTCGACCAATCCTTCATTTCCTTCACTTAGTTTTAGTAAATTGGCAAATTTAGCAGCAATGTGTTGGAGATGCATCTTGGTTCTTGATCAGCTTTTGCATATACATGTTACTTTCTTTAACCGTGGTAAAGAGATCATGACTTCTCCTTCTTCAACAAGCCAAACCAACAACAAACAGGATTTCTAACTGTATTGATAAGTCTACATGCTTATCCTGTTGTTGCATCATTTGTAAGTTGACATCATCATTTTTATGTAGATACGAGCTGCCAAAGATATCTTGACAAATGTCACATGGACCCACCAAGTATAACATCTCATTGATTTTTATTTTTTTATAAACTTCAAATGACACTACAGATCAATCTTCATCTTAACTCTCTTCGAAATCCAACTCAACTAATAAGAAATGATATGGAGTATAGTGGGCAATCCCAATTTATGT
>NW_021478482.1:0-220 GCF_001605985.2 Dendrobium catenatum | reverse complement strand
GGGGGGTGAATTGGTAATTTTAAAATTTTAACACTTCTTGGATTTTACAAAACTCTCTTCCACCAATCCCTAGTATGGTAGAGAAACATCATTCTTTCAAACCCTCCAAGTGTAAGCAGAGAACCTTCATCCATTTACACCCTCCAAGTGTAGGTAGAAAAATTTCATCCTTTTCTAACCTCCAAGTGTAGGCAGTGAAACTTCAACTATTCACACTGCA
>NW_021478481.1:0-503 GCF_001605985.2 Dendrobium catenatum | reverse complement strand
CCGTAAAAGCGGACTTAGACCTAAAGACTGATTTAAATCAGGTTGGCTGCCGTAAGAGCGGACTTAAGCCAGAAAGCCAATAGGATGCCGTAAAAGTGGACTTAGACCTAAAGATGAATTTAATCAGGATTGGCTGCCGTAAGAGCGGACTTAAGCCAGAAAGATAATAGGATGCCGTAAAAGCGGACTTAGACCTAAAGACTGATTTAAGATTGAATTGTTAAAGGTATAATTGATTTCTTTAAAGTTTTAGATTATTTTCCTTCGTCACAAATGACATTAGTAAATTGTAAAAAAAAAAATTTATCAAAACATTTGTATATGTCATTTTCTAGAAGAGAAATAGACAATATTCGGAAGAATAAAAAATCTTGGTATTCATTGAATTGAAAAATTCGTTCTCTTTTTAACATAGATGATCCTTATAACATACAAATATTCCACTGGGGATTTTGTTTTTATATTTGATCATCATATGTGAAAAAGGGAAACCAATAAAAGGA
>NW_021478480.1:0-523 GCF_001605985.2 Dendrobium catenatum | reverse complement strand
GAAATTTGAAATTTGAGATTTGAAATTTGACCCCTCCGGTTGAGATTTTCTGTCAACGCGGCCATCATCGGGGTGACATTAAAGTCACTTGTATTTTCGTAGGATTTTGGGAGTCATTTTACAATTCAAGTCGTGTTGACTCCAGTCCTTCCGAGGAGGAGGATGAAACTTGAATATTTAACCCGCGCAGCATTCTCGAATCTTTGGTTTTATGATTTAGATTTGATGATTGGAGCACATGCGGGTTGTAGCATTTGACCCTGCGCAGCATTCTCAACGATTTGAGTTTATAACTTTAATAGTTATGTCAGAGCACATGCAGGGTAAATTTTATTTAAGGGGATCATATTTAATACATAAGGGACATTTTAAAATATTTAAATATGATCCATTATGCGAGAGTGATTTTATTTAGAAAATGGCCCGGGATTTCATTTAAGAGGCTACGAACGCCTTCTGTCCACTTGCACACATGTTGCGGATCCAGTGGCGTTGAAGCTTTCTAGACTTCAGTTATTGCATT
>NW_021478479.1:0-640 GCF_001605985.2 Dendrobium catenatum | reverse complement strand
TTTGAATATCTCAATTGAACTGACATGTTACAACCATCTTTCATAACTTAAACTAAACTGTACTTTTGGAGTTTTAGCGAGAAAAGCTTTAGAGATGCGCAAGATAAGGCACACAAATTATCATTTTGCATTGAACAACATATTTTCATTACATCTGAGAATATTTGACAAGCATCATGAAAAAAAGATCATGTTGCAAGCCACTATGCCTAACTTTCTTTCTTAACAAAGAATGTGCACAATCCGTTAATCGAGTAGAAAAACTTTTCTTCATAATGAACCATCGATAGTCTGTTTAATCCGAAAGCCATTGATCTATATCCAAGATTGCTTCTTCCCTCATTCTATTGTGGCAAGATTTGGATGCAACCACTCCCATGATAAAAACCCAGATTGGTTTCAAACATTTTAAACAAAATGACAATTTGATCGTGAAATTCTGAAGTTTAATTCGAATTATGCTTTTTACTTAAGTCTCCTCTAAACTAGATGGCATAATCTTTTTGCATTTCCAATGAAGGCTCCCTCAAGTGATGCATCCATCAATAGCAAACCAGTCTATGGTCATTGGTATGAACTAAATTGTAAAATAACATGAGTAGGTGTGGGCTCCGAAAATTCGGCCTCGGCCTCCGCTCGC
>NW_021478478.1:0-220 GCF_001605985.2 Dendrobium catenatum | reverse complement strand
CTGTGGGCTAAGTTAGGAACTTCTCTTCAGTTTAGTAGTCCTTATCTTCCTCAAACCGATAAACAAACTGAAATTGTCAATCAAAGATTTATAAAGAATTTCAGTTCTCTGACTGCTCTTATTACTGATTGCTTGAAAAAGGGAATTTTTAGGTGGACACTTGAGATTATTTAAACAAAAATAAGTCAAGCTCCCATTCTTAAATTGCCAAGTTTTGAGA
>NW_021478477.1:0-404 GCF_001605985.2 Dendrobium catenatum | reverse complement strand
GTGGTCTGCCAGAACCAGCAGGCGGGGAGGTGCCTAATAAGGAAGAGAAAGTAATAATATGCTTATGCTGACTCTCAGCGGTCCTGAGCTTACTTCTTAGGTCGTTAGAGTTACTATATGAGCCTAATAATTTTATTAGAATTACAAGTAGAAAACTTTTAAGCGTACCCTTACGAAAAAAAGTACTCTGATTCGAATCCAGGCTAAAATAAAACACGGCATGCAAGGGCCCTAAAAAAAGCTACTCCACAAACAATATAAAAAATCAAATTTAATAAATCCAAAATATAATATCTAATGTCCATATTACACCCAGAATTTGCAGAAAAGTAAAGTGTCCCGGCACCACTAACAACAAACCCAGATTCTAATCCTAAGAATGACGCAAGTGGTTTTTGAACTGG
>NW_021478476.1:0-249 GCF_001605985.2 Dendrobium catenatum | reverse complement strand
ATTCGAAGATCTTAAAGTAAATTGTAGAGAGGAATTTGCACCTTGGGCTTATCTTAGGGTTTGGGATCAATTTTTCATTAGTTCATTAACTTAAAAGGTATATATCATAAATTCTTGGTTGGCCATGGGTGTTGTGGTCTTGAAAAGGATTCGGAGTATGACTTGCTTCAATCACTCTGGTGGTCTTTAATTTCCTAAAGCTACTACATTTGAAATTTGTTGAATGCATGGAGGGAGACATCTCCTATG
>NW_021478475.1:0-412 GCF_001605985.2 Dendrobium catenatum | reverse complement strand
CTTCAAGAAGATACTGTTGCATAGTTTTATCACCTTTGGTAAGATGATGCAATTCATTCTTCAGTTGAATGACACGGGATCTCGTCGTAGATTGAAGCCGAAGGGAAAGTGTGGACCATATTTCATGACAATGAGACAAGGAGAGAACATAAGGAAGAATAGATGGAGAAATGATAGAGAACAAGGCAGCAGCAAGATTTTGATCAAGAAGTGACCAAATTTCGTGAGGAGACGACGTATTGGAAGAAGACGTCGGATCAACTGAATCAGAGATCGGAGGACATTGATTCGTTCCATCAAGAAAACCATAAAATCCATTGGCGTAAAAAATTTTCTCAACTTGCGACTTCCAGATAGAGAAGTTATCGGTATTCAAGGAATTTGGAACAAGATTTTTGATGCTGTTCATCAA
>NW_021478474.1:0-1205 GCF_001605985.2 Dendrobium catenatum | reverse complement strand
CTTAAGAATTTGGTATCCTAAGTTTAGCTCTTCATTTTAAATTATTGGTTATTCAGATTCTAACTTTGCAGACTGTAGAGTGGATAGGAAAAGCACTTTTGGAACATGTCAATTCTTTGAAAATTCATTAGTTTCATGGTCTAGTAGAAAAAAAAATTTAGTGGCCCTATCTACTGCAGAAGAAGAATACATTACATTAGGAAGTTGTGTGGCACAAGTACTTTGGTTAAATTAACAGTTGATTAATTTAGGATTAACTATAGGCACTATTCCAATTTATTCTGATAACACTACTACTATTTGCATTTCCAAAAATCCTATTCAACATTCTAGAAGCAAACACATTGACATAAGGCATCATTTCATATGGGATCATGTATCCAAGGGAGAATTTGAACTTACCCATGTTTCAACTGAAAATCAACTTGCAGACATTTTTACAAAACCTTTAGCCTTTATACTTTCAGTACATTAAGAACAAGGCTTGGTGTAATTGATTTAAATGCTTAAATAAAAATCTTTTTGCAACATTGATGTTTCTGTTTTCGTAGTTTATGTTTTTATGATTTTATTTTTGTGATTTTTGTTTGTTTTTGAGTGATTTTATATTGAGAGTCTGTACATTTTTCTTTGTTTATTGCGTTTTGTATGTTCATTTAGTTTCTTTGATAAAGATACAAAAATTTGTGTTAATCGTCCGGGACGAAATATTTTCGTACGGGATGATGTGTGTAAAATGTCAATCTGCATGATTTCAAACCATCTAGAGAGCAGTTTTTAATGTAGTTCGTCTGTACGATCTGCACGATCGTCCGGGACAAAATTTTTTTTCTCTCAAATGTCGGGACGATTGATTGAAGCAGTTGAAAGGATAAGACTATTTTTATTATGAACTTCTTCTGTATGAACCTGAACTTTGTCTGGACAAAAACATGGTGGTTCAATATAGGGGACGATTTTAAAACTGTCATTAAAATGATCACAAGTGTGATCGTCTGGCCAAAAATTAAGTCAAAAGTCTATACGAAAGGATGTATCATAAGTTGTGGTTATTACAAAAAGCAGTTATATTTTGGACAAATTAGATCGTCTGTATGAAACTTTTTCGTCCAGACGAACGATAATTTTTGTCCAGGATGAACATTTTTCGTCCAGGACGAACATATTGTTTTCTTTAAATAAGATGGCTTTCTAACTCAACAATC
>NW_021478473.1:0-222 GCF_001605985.2 Dendrobium catenatum | reverse complement strand
CATATCCTATTGATTCATATCTCAAAGATTTAACGCTACTAAGGAGCGTATTGGCTCTGGCCATAACCGCTATCTATGGTGCCATTTGGCGGCAAAACCACTCGGTTCAGAGGGCCCCGGGTCATAACCGTTTACCTGCAGTGCCATTTGGCGGCGAAACTGCCAGTTAGAGGATACATACAACATCCTTACTAGCAAGAGATTGTTTGAGAATGAATCCTA
>NW_021478472.1:0-219 GCF_001605985.2 Dendrobium catenatum | reverse complement strand
CACTTAAGAGAAACAAAACACAACTCAATCCAAAATTTAGTGTAGCCAACCAAAATAGAGGGGAAAACCCAGGAAAAAAGGCCCGACCAACCCGAAACCGAGCTGTCAAGCAGCCCAACAGCTAGCCAGACTCGAAACAGCCAAGAAACCCAACAGAAACTAAGGAAAAAAGGCACGGCAGACTCAGGAACCAAGCAGGCAGGCGCCCAACAGCCTGCC
>NW_021478471.1:0-328 GCF_001605985.2 Dendrobium catenatum | reverse complement strand
GGTTCCCCCCCCCCCCGCCATTTTCCATAGCTTCTCTCACTAGGTTCGCCAAGAGAGAGAAAAAATGGGCGAAATAACGTGATAGCTTAACTTTACTATTTGCAATGTTCAATATGCATGTTTGTATTTGTTGGCCTTGGTTATGAAGAAGAAGTTGCATTTGCTATGAGTTTCATTTAGGTGATTGCAATATTTGCAATTTAACGATGAATTCATCATTTTGAAAATTAAAATTGCATTTGCCATGTCCCCACGTGTTCAAATTGCAAATTCATATGGTTGTCATTTGATTCAATCAAGTTCATGTCATTTATTGTTTGCTCAAGTC
>NW_021478470.1:0-258 GCF_001605985.2 Dendrobium catenatum | reverse complement strand
GGGCTAGTTCATAAGAGCTTAATATCCCTAACAAACTTTTAAGTGGTATCAGAGCAGTATTCATAAAATTGAGTTTTTAAAAACTTTTGAATTTTCATCCATGGCTAACTCCAATAATCGTAATACTACGAAAGGGTACTCTATTACCTGACCACCTTTATTTGATAATACTCTTTTTAATTTTTGAAAAAATTGCATGTTTATATTTTTACAATTGATTGACTATCATATGTGGATGCTTGTTAAAGCAGGTTATTC
>NW_021478469.1:0-687 GCF_001605985.2 Dendrobium catenatum | reverse complement strand
TATCCATGAGTTTTGGTCAATCTACGCATACTTCTTCTCCTAAGCTAGTTAATAACACGATTTCTTTAATGATTTTCTCGCTATCTCAATAAGATATTAATTGAAATTACGTTGTCATTCACTTTTAATTCTTTTAAGAAGCTCCTTCGCATCTTTGTTTCACATCATAATCTCAGCTCACAAATGACCAATGTTTTATCGTGTATTGCTACAATTCATTCTAAAATGATCTCTTGCCCCTAAGGACATGGCATCTGTCATCTAGCTGATGATTTTGCTGTTAAATGACACATCAAATAAACAACTATGATCAAAGCCATTTCATTGCATGCTTCTATTGCAAAATAACATAACTAAATTATGGTCATGATCAGATTCCGCAAGTTACCTAATGGCTATAAATTCTCGAATAATTAATGATATAGTATATTTGATATAACATAAAATTCTCTATTAGTTAAGGTAGACTTATATTGGTCCCCTTAGACAAATATCTACTTACTTAAGTTTACAAGGTTCCCTTGGTTAAAACAATCAACTCTATCGATAAAGATCCTTCGTGCAGGTTGATTCAACTATCTCTACAGGTTTTGATGGATCGGCTGATTTGATTGGGAGTGAATTAGAAAATTTTCTAATCAAGAGGAAGTTATTTTGAATGATTCTTAATCAAAAGGAATTAATTAG
>NW_021478468.1:0-320 GCF_001605985.2 Dendrobium catenatum | reverse complement strand
TATGGGAGGTTCCCAGTGACCGTGCTCGCCCACCAACCACCCTAAACTTTGATGGGTATCTGTAAACAATAAGAATGTTAGATTAATTAGAATTTATTCATATGGTTTGGAACATCATAATGTTAGCATCATCAACTGCTAAAAAAATAATCATAAGATCATATATTTTATCAAATGTATGGTTTTCAGTGTATTATTTATGTTATAATTATAGGAGATGATGCTTTTAAATAATAGAAGAACAGAGTGGTCACAAAAGAGTTGAAAATTTCAAATTATATTTTATTTTTAATATTTTATAATTAATTAAAAAATTATAT
>NW_021478467.1:0-224 GCF_001605985.2 Dendrobium catenatum | reverse complement strand
GGTCTGAAGCAACTCTGGCTAGGTGTCTAACCAAAGTAATTTGGATTTTGTTGATGGCCAAGGTATTATGAATACACCTATCAAGTCTTTCCAGAATCCGTCCCCCTCCACTCTTGTTGTTGGACCAAGTGAATCTAGGACCAATAAGCCCAACTTAATGATAGTCATTCTCATTCATAAACTTCATCATATCCAAAGGGCCTTGTGTAAATTTAAATCTTCTA
>NW_021478466.1:0-361 GCF_001605985.2 Dendrobium catenatum | reverse complement strand
TTTGAATCATCCCTCCGGTTGAGATCTGCATTTAACATGGCCATCATCGGGGTGTTCGTGGGTTCATTTTCACTTGAAGATATTTGTATTTTATGGATGAACCTTGTCGACTCTATCAAGTTGTCAATAGAGGATCGGGTTTCTTAGGCTTTATGCCTTTGTGAGTAAATTCTCTTAATTATATGCATTGAAGGTCTGATATGAATGTATTAAAATAAATACATCGGTCCCAAAAACCGAGTATTTGTTTGAAGGATCGAACATTGTCGACTTCTAATGATTTGTATAGAAGGATCGGGTTCGAACTTGAATTCACTTGTTGACCCGGACAGCTTCCCTAGACGTCACGTGTGTACCAATA
>NW_021478465.1:0-238 GCF_001605985.2 Dendrobium catenatum | reverse complement strand
CTTAGTGGCACTCATCCTAGTTTAAACTAATTTTCTTCTCCTTTAGGTTAATATTCTTCCTTTCCATAGGATTAGATATTCTAGTCGTGCACAACATTTTTTGTTGCATCATACTAGTTTAATCATTTTTTTTTCATTTTAGATAGAATTCTTCCTATCCTTAGGATTAGATATGCTAATGGTGGACAATGCCCTTCCTGGCACCATATTAGTTTAATCCAGTTTTCTTCTTCTTTTA
>NW_021478464.1:0-201 GCF_001605985.2 Dendrobium catenatum | reverse complement strand
TTTCTAGGTCCTGGGTCAACCTGGTTGACCAAGTCAATATAGTTGACCCAAATGGCCCTTCGATGGTTCAAATAGGTGTTTTGGCCCAAATGACTTCTCCAGGCCATGGAACCACTTCCATTGGTCTTGAAATGTCATTTGAAACCTGTTGAAACCAATTCCAAACCCTGAACCCACTTGGTTGACTCAGTCAATTAATTT
>NW_021478463.1:0-1424 GCF_001605985.2 Dendrobium catenatum | reverse complement strand
GAAATCATTGGACGCTTTTACTTTGCAACTTGTTAAAAAAACGGTGGGAGTTTTATGATTCATTACCGAAGAAGACACAAAAAGCGATTCTCCCTGAAGTTGTAAGTAACAACTAATTATTTTTTGATCATTTCTACTCTCAACATTATTCTATATTAATTTGATTTTCGTGATCCAGATTTCGCATTTCTACAAAGACACGGAGGACGCCTTCGACATCGTTTTAACAACATGGCCAATCAAAGGATTTAGAAACGTTCCGACACAAAATAACAGTGTCGATTGCGGAATGTATCTTTGTAAATATATGGAAGTTCTAATACATCAAGAACCAATTAAATGGTATCGATATTTGAACTGGCATTCCAGTATGCCATTGTATAGGGCTGAATTTGCTTATGAATTGTTATGTACTAAAATTAAATAGTTTATGAGAGAAATTTTTAACTTTGATAATCTTGTGAATTTATTTTTTAAACAAAATGTTGCCCAGTACTAAAAAAGGGCGCAATACCGAGCAATGGGCTTCTCGCTTAGGCTCGGTACAACTCGGTATAGCTCGGTATATCTCGGTATAGCTCGGTACAGCTCGGTATAATAGCTCAGTATAGCTCGGTATCACGCCAAATAATGTCGGAACAAACCCAATAAAGATCGGTATAGCTCGGTATGCATAGGTATGGCTCCGTATAGCTCAGTATTCATAGATATTGATCGGTATAGCTCAGTATATCTCGGTATAGTTTGGTATGGCTCGGTACCACGCGAAATAAGCTCGGTACAAACCCAATAACGATCGGTATTGCTCGGTATCAGCCAAAAAATAACTCCAAAATCACGTATACATTCAGAAGGTCATATTACTGATATCAATTAAATGCAAAATTTACTGATTACATGAAAGATGATTGACTACCTGAATCTGGATTTGTATGGTGTAAGCTTGTGGGAGGAATCGTGGAGGTTTGTTTACTTTTTTTGGGCTTCTTTTTTTCCCAGTGATCCTTCAATCTTGCATTTGAAACGCCCTTGGGCCGACATTTCTTTGGATTTTAAATAGTTTCATGACCAGTTCCAGAAATTGGTATGTTTTTTCTACCAAGCTTGATGGAATGAACTTTTGCAGCCAAAGTACTCAAATCTTCTATGACACACTTCTCAGCCTCTTTATTATCTTGAGCTTCTGTGCTAATTTTATATGCAAAACGGCATACATAATTTCTGAAAATGAAGTTGCTATCAACCGAAATAAGTTGGCAGGCATTACTACAAAGACTTGGGATCTTACCTCCTGAATATAAATCTTTTCGAGCATTGACTGACCATCTTGGGAGTAAATATTTAATGGGAATATTAATAATGTCTAACTGTCTCATTACTCTCATGTAATGTGCACATAATATTCCCATCATTTTGAACTTAGC
>NW_021478462.1:0-1385 GCF_001605985.2 Dendrobium catenatum | reverse complement strand
TTGAATCATCATTATGATAAACTGCTCTCTCCTCCTCTCCTATAGAGTCCAATGTCTCCCAATCAGCTCTTTTCTCATTATCAGTTATCTTCCTCTTCCCTAAATATTTTTGAACAATATCATAATGAATAATATTGTAATACATTAATAAAAGTCTGATAAAAGAAAACTATATTATTTATATACCTTTTTTGATTTGTTCTTGAGTTGTGTTGGATGTAGATGCTTTAAGATCATCAAAGAAATCAACATTTAAATCTTCATCTTGTAATTCATACGGCATCACTTCAATTTCAGTAAATTTCCATGTTTGTTCTTTCAGCAAACCAACCAAAAGGGTCCAGTATGAGGATTCAATGATTGACTGTAATAAAATGTTGTTTGAAGTGACAGGAAAATCAGTTATATGGTCGATTTGCAATCTGGACAATTTATCCCTTCCTTTGTTATTCTACAAGTGCAAGAAGTAAATGTAGGAAATGGAAAATAAATATTAAAATTGGTGTTAAACTGATTAACTAAATACTAAGTTACTAACCCAATAGACTGGCGAGGTGTATAGAAATTTATGGTACTTGTCAGGCATAAGGTTGCACTTCTCATTTAACAGAAGGGTGAAAATATCTACATGTTCAGTGCCTAAATAATCGTCGCTTAATAACTCGTCAACGTCAGCTCTAGAAATAAGAAGGTTACCAAGAAAAGGGACACTATCGTCCCTAAAAAAACATAAAATACGCAAAAAATTCACATAAAATACGCATACCATGCGCATCACATACACATACCATACGCATCCCATACGCATACCATACGCATAACATACGCATACCATATGCAAAATTAATAGAATTATATTCCTAACAGTTGCAATTTTTATCTTTGTTTGAACTTCTTCAAGCATTTATACATAAAATTTCTCTTCTCAGAACTCAGACTCAGAATACTTTTGTAACTTTCTATTTCTTTTGCATAATAAAGAATTATTTGAATGCCATCTACTGGTAGTTGTTCATTTGTATTTGTATATGGAATTAGTTGCATTTCGGCTGGGATTGACACATTTAGGGGGATTGGCTCATTTTTGGCTGGGATTGACTCATTTTGGGGGATTGGCTCATTTTCTGCTGGGATTGACTCATTTTGGGGGATTGGCTCATTTATGAATGAGATTGACTCATTTTGGAGGATTGGTTTATTGGGACTAGGGGGAGGGATATCTGATTTATGTTTTTTATTGGAAGATGAAGAGTAGCTAACAGATCGTTTATGAGAAAAAATTTTGCTCTGATCAATGTGATTATTGAGCTTGATCTCAATAACTTCAACTCTTTCAGCTTGATCTTCTAACTTTCTGCTCAGCCTACCTTCAAATTCAAGAAAGA
>NW_021478461.1:0-211 GCF_001605985.2 Dendrobium catenatum | reverse complement strand
AGCTAGCATGAGTTTTCTTTAATTTCCTATATGATGCCTGAATTTTTTTTGAAACTTCAAGAAGTTGATCGTAGGAAAGTTCACATACCTCTTCTTGATCAGGATTGTTGTCTGCCATCAAGCACAATTTTGATGTCTCATCTTATGGTTCTATCTCTGATGAATCCGATGCCAAATCCGCCCAAAATGCTTTTTGTACTCTCATCTTGTC
>NW_021478460.1:0-1205 GCF_001605985.2 Dendrobium catenatum | reverse complement strand
GATTGGAACCCTCAAAGAAAGACATAAGTGATAATGTGTGAGACATCCAATATTAAATAATACAAATACTAGCACTATCAAGGGAGTAATTCTCTCAATATACTAGCACTCATTAGTAAGGCCTCATTCATGCACCAATGAAATGATACTTTAGATCATATGAGTGAGCTTCCTAGAAGGGTTATTAAGAGATGACATATTTCATGAATGATAAGTGTTTGGAGGTTTTATCACAATGTGGACAACACCCTTCTCTCCATTTTACTTAATGAGTGAGCAAGCCAAGCCCATTTCCTAAAATATGGGGGATGCCATCAATCAAATGAACAGCGTATGTTAGTTGTGTTCATGTAGTTGTAACCTTTGCCAACTATCTTAGAGGTCATCCCCTTATTACTTTCCTTTTCTATATTTCCTGGTTAAGAAACTTTAATTGAAGACACCTCTTGTAGTAGCAAAGTCCTCTCTCAACTTCTTAAGGGAGATTCAATATTAACTAAAAAAAATAGAATCTCTACATTATGGTTTAATGAAACTCAAATTGTTAAAAACTTGTTTATTTGTGACTATGAAGATAGCTTTGGAGGGTTCTTTTTACCAAACACACTCGTCAAAAAAAGGAAATAGTTATCCACTTTCATTCCTACTTTAGCTAAAATACATTTTTTGATTGATTTTCATGTCTCCATCTGATGAGTCATATCTATTTCACCCTAACTCTTACATGTAAATTGAATGAAAAATTATTTGGATGACCCTTTAGAAATACAAATGTCCAATTCTCACTTGGAATTTGACTTTTTATAAGGAAACCGGCCTTCTTTTATGTCATAATTTGTTTAAAAACAATAATCTATAATGGTATAGTAGAAATACTTTTAATTATAAATTTGTTTAAAATCTTTTTTAGTTTAGGATTTTAATGACCTCGCATGCGGTGTGCAGTGCTCAACTATTCTCATTTCTCCATTTCTGGATTTCTAATTTATGTTGTTTCGACTCTTAGCTCGCATTCTAGGCTTCTAGCATTCTTTATTCTACTCTTTTCAAGCTCGTCTTTTCATGATTATTGACCACATTTGTACCATGTACTATGTTTCTCTCATTGGTTCCTACAGCTATGACGGAGCCGTACCTTCCAGGCCGAACATATTATTTATTTATTTGCATCTCTTTACCTTCTTAATATTTTAGGGTTATGACTA
>NW_021478459.1:0-404 GCF_001605985.2 Dendrobium catenatum | reverse complement strand
GAAAAATTAAATTTTGGGCGCGCGAATCGAGACGACAACGTGTGCGAGCGGCGACGCGACGACTGACTCGATGCAAGATTAAAATTTATTTTTAATTTTTTTTGTGCAATCTAATTAAAAAAATTTGAAAAAAAAAAGAGGGAGAGAGCTTTTTAAATTAAGAAATGAATTTTCTTTTAATAAAAAAACCCAAAAAAATACCTAAATACCTCACTTAAACCCTCATAAACCTCCCAAACCGCCCCCCCTCTCTCATTTTCACGCTAAACTCACGGTTCCTCTCCCTCACACGACTCCAAGCCGCCTCCCTCTCCCTCTTGCGATCCAAAGCCGTCGGCCTCCCTTCTCCCTCCAAGTGCAAGGTAATTTCTTCATCTTCTTCCTCTTCTTCCTCCATTTTCTTC
>NW_021478458.1:0-285 GCF_001605985.2 Dendrobium catenatum | reverse complement strand
CCTTAATTAAAGTAGGCACATCACCACTGAAACATTTATCCCCTACAACCCAAGCAGGAGATTAGTTGGTACACTACGATCCACCCGTAAAAATGCAACGAGTAGTGTACAACAGTCTACCTGTACGAAGCAGCGAGCAACTTTATTCATAAGCTGCTACGCCCCGCCACCGGATCCGCAATACTCGTACTAGCGGACAGAAGGCGTACATAATCTCTCAAATGAAATATTGTGTGCATTCAAATTACAATTACTTGCACAACTAACATATTTCAAAATCTCCTT
>NW_021478457.1:0-232 GCF_001605985.2 Dendrobium catenatum | reverse complement strand
GAACTAAGAAGATTGTCAATAGAGTATATATTTAGATTTTTAGACTCTATAACTACAGTAATTTTAGCATCATAAGCAGTAGGCAAATAATGAAAAATCTTATTAATCATTTCAGCATTTATTAGTTCCCTACCCAATGCATGTAAAGAGGTAACTATTTGTTTGAATCTTGTGTACATATTAGAAATGGATTCATTATGTTTCGTGCGAAACAGTTCATAATCATGCAACA
>NW_021478456.1:0-1224 GCF_001605985.2 Dendrobium catenatum | reverse complement strand
CTTTTAATAGGACACAATGGAGAAAAAGGATTCGTGTAGCCGACCCCAAGTAGTGGGATAAAGGCTTGATGTTGTTGTTGTTGTTATTGTTGTATCAACTATTCATTAAGTAGAAAAAACTTAAAACAGTCTCTCAACTCATAGTAATTGTCCAATTTAACCCTAGTGTTTTGCACTATCCCAATTTAATCCATTGATTACTGAAAATTGTTCCAATTTTATCTTTCTATTAGTTAACAAAAAATCTTATACATCTCCCACTTTTTATAATGTGAGGGGCAATTTTAGTAAAAATATCTTTTTTTAAACATAGCAACAGCTCATCCCATTCTCAAATCATCCCATATAAGTACAAGATCGAGTAGCAAAGGATTGTGCAGTTCCAATTGAGAGCAATGAAGCAGCATGCAACAAAAATCAACGATCAATGTGCAAGTGGCCAGGGTTTGCGATAGACTTTTTTTTTACCTAATTATTCACCATTATTATTTAGTAGGCTAACTTTCATTCTGATTTTATCATCTAAAACACCATCATATTTAACTTTTTATATTTTTAATCTCCACCTATACTCCAAAACTTAACGTGAGTAAAAGAGAGCAACCGTTGATCGTTGGCAAGCGCAACACTACACAAGATTGCTCGAACGACTTCCAACCATCAAACAGAATACGTCGATGTGTTCAGAACATCAAATTTATCTGCGGAGGGACACCTCGTAATCGAATCAAACGAAAGTGATCAAAATCGACGGACTACAAACAAAACATTGTGCGACGTTGCCCGAACATTGTTCATTCACAAAATGAACTTCGTTGTTATATTGGAATGTCAAACATCTCCACGAAACTGCCCAAATGGCATCACAATCATGAAGCATACTTCACAGTTACGCTCAAAATATCAAATTACCCAAGGAATAATCACTCATGATTGTTTTGAGTGAAGATGACAAGAATCGACAGGCTACGGACGGAATGTTACTCGACGTTGTCAGAACATCATCTGTTTGCGAAACGGAATTTGTCATTGTGTCTCGAACGTCAAAAATATCTAGAAATGACAGTAATATTTGCATGAGTCCTTACACAAGCAAAAATACAAAGTCAGCATCAGTTTCGAGGTGACAACACGCAATTCAAAAGTATGAATAATAAAGATTTTTTTTCTAGGGTTAATTCTCATTTGTTTATGTTGATTAAATAAATCTATAATAAAAATTAT
>NW_021478455.1:0-324 GCF_001605985.2 Dendrobium catenatum | reverse complement strand
AGAGATAAGCAACAACATATGAGGTAAGCTTTCAGTGTATTCAATCGCATCAAATAGTGTGCTTACAACATATTTATATAAGTTCTAGCAACAAATTTAGTACGGGGTTTGTTAGAAGGAATAAAGAGACCATTTGAGTAAGATAACTTCCTAACTTTTTATGTGCTTTTGTTGTGCTGCTTGCTGTAATATGTTGATGGCTAAAAATTTCATGACACCCACCGCTGCTTGTTCGGGTGGTGAAGAGCCGGCTGGGCAAAGCCTAGGTCCCTGGTTCGAATCCTTTGGCAAGCAGTGAAAGCCTTAAGTGTTGGCTCGTGTAAA
>NW_021478454.1:0-231 GCF_001605985.2 Dendrobium catenatum | reverse complement strand
CCTCCATCCTTCTCTCATGCATGTGATCGAATGCCTAACCTTGATTTTCTCCAGTTTCTGTTTAGTACCCTAGAGCCTCCGAATGCTAGTTTGAGCCACGCATGTTGATTCAGCCTCTTCGGACCTTTCTTCCTTTTGGATAGGATTTCCTAGTCTACCCCTTCGTGCCAATCCCACTTTAGGAGAGGATAATGTTGTTGACCTCGATTTTGCCCAGATTTGGGCCCGAAC
>NW_021478453.1:0-222 GCF_001605985.2 Dendrobium catenatum | reverse complement strand
GGTCAATTTTTTAACCCATTTAGCTTAACGGGTCGGGAACGGGTTGACCCGTTTATGTTCGGGTTAAGTTGAGTTCGGACCGAACCCAACTGTTGGCCTGAATTGACACCCTTACTAGAGAGGCCTCCAACACACACACCTTCCGCGACTTTACAATCAAAGAAGAAGAGGTCAGTGTCAGTTGCCATCATCGATTTTCCTCCCTTGATAATTACATCATCG
>NW_021478452.1:0-308 GCF_001605985.2 Dendrobium catenatum | reverse complement strand
TTGTATAACTTATGAGGAGACTGATGAGGTTAAACAACCTAGACTTAATATCTTGTTGCATGATTATGAACTATTTTGCATGAATCCAAAAGGATATATTTCTGATATGTACACAAGATTCACACAAATAGTCACCTCTTTACATCCATTGGGTAGGGAGTTAACAAATGCTGAAATGGTTAATAAGATTCTTGGTTGCTTACCTACTGCATATGATGCTAAAATTACTGTAATTACAGAGTGTAAGGATTTAAACATTTATTCGATTGACAATCTTCTTGGTTTGTTTATTGCTTACGAGCAAGGAG
>NW_021478451.1:0-1404 GCF_001605985.2 Dendrobium catenatum | reverse complement strand
TGCTCAAATGAAACCATAACCATAGCATCTAAGTAGTTCTGCATCATACAGTCTTATACCCTCCGTCGCCGGCCAATTACGATCCTCAAACCACCAACGTCGCCGACTACGCCCTCGAACCCCATTGCCCGACTATGGTTCTCAGACCACCATCACATGACTACGATCCTCGAACTACCGTGCCCAACTATGATCCTACGACCACCGTTGCCCAACTACATTCCTTCCAACCTCCATCACTCGCCGACTGCAGTCCTCCAACATCCATCACACATTGACAATAGTCATCTTACAATCGTCTCCTGCTGATTACAAAGCTCAAACCACCCTCGCCGACTACGGTCCTATGACCACCATCACTAGTCTACGATCCTTCCGACCTTTGCATCCACCGATTACAATCATTGGATCATCGTTGCCCAACAATGATCCTCGAATTACTATCGCCCAACCACAATGCTCTGACCTCGATCATCCAACTACCATCCTCCAAACAGCATTGCCCGACTACGGTCCTCCGACCACCATCATCCGACTACAATCCTTTCAACCTCCATTGTCCACCAATTATGGTCTCCTAACCACCGTCACCCAATTATGATACTTGGATCACCGTCTCCTGACTACAATCCTCCTACCACCATCACTCGACTACTATCAAAATATGATTCTGGTCGGAATTACCTAAAATCTCTTGCATGAAAAAATTCATTTCTTCTGGGTAAAACTAAGTATATTTGTTCTTTAATAGGTCCACTTTTGAAAGCAATAAGGTGATCTTCTAATTTCTTAAAAGCATGCCTCCACTATTGAAGATCATAGGCTACCATAGTGAATTTTCTTAAGATCAAAATCCATCACGGTAATATGTTGCCTAGACACTCACTAGCATTTATGGACAAATCGGTACACACCATGATAGAAAATGATTATACACGCATCTAAAAAAGAGTGCATCAAGCCCATGAAACTTCCTGCCAATGTTGGGCCTAAGGGTCTAATACAACACAATCTTGCCAATACATTATAGGAGCATATTCATGATTCAAATCCATGAACTCCATTACATCGTGAAGCTAACTTAGGCTTCATTTGGTTTATTTCCCGTTTCGGTTTCGGTATCAAAAACGTCAATAGGATAAAAGGTGTTTTTTAAACGAAGAAGCTAATATATAATGCTTCTCAAAACAATAGAGAAATGGAGTTCTTAAAAAAGTATGTCTCATGTCCAAACATGTTCCATGACTACGTTTTCCATTTCAAACAGAAAAAAGGAGGAATAACGTGGAAACAAATGAGCCCTTAATCATTCCTTCAAACCCACCCTCAATTAGCAAAGGTATAATATTTATTATCTGAATGAAAATCATGAATTCCGTTACTGTCCTAATGGAAATAACGAAC
>NW_021478450.1:0-726 GCF_001605985.2 Dendrobium catenatum | reverse complement strand
AATATGTAGATCCTCCTTATTCTCCCTATACTTCTCCATCAAACCTCTCAATAAATATATAACTTCCATAGTAGACCTACCTTGCATGAATCTAAATTGATTATGAGAAATATTGGTGTCACACTGCAACCTATGCTCCATAACTCTTTCCCATAGTTTTAAAGTATGAAACATCAACTTAATTCCTTTATAATTCGCACAATCTTATGCATTATCTTTATTCTTAAAATTAAGATAACACACTCATTCTCCACTTATCTGACATCTTTTTAGTATTCAAAATAGTATTAAAAGGTTTAGTAAGCTAAAAAATTCCTTCATCTCCTAAGAATTTCCACAATCCTTTTAGAATATCATCAAGTCCAACAGCTTTTCCACACTTCATTTTCTTTAAAGCCACTTTAACTTTGGTTTTACTAATACACTGATAAAAACATAAATCTTTATTTTCAGTTACGATGCTAAGGTTACTAAAGTCAATCACATTCTCATAATCTTCTTTGAAAAGTTTAGCACAATATTTGGGACATTTTTTAAATTTTTTTGGGACATTTAGCGCAATATTTTATCCATCTTTGTTGAATATACTTTTCTAATAAAATCATTTTTTGATCTTCATCTTTATTACACTTCACTTGAACTAAATCATTACTACTCATATCTCTTTATTTAGCTAACTTACACATATATCTTTCACTATCCTTAGTATCTAATATAATATATAAA
>NW_021478449.1:0-267 GCF_001605985.2 Dendrobium catenatum | reverse complement strand
AGGGTGCCTCCAAGGAGTGGACGTAGGTCGAGTTGACTGAACCACTATAAATTTCTGTGTTATTGTTTCTTGCTTCTGCACTTTTAATTCAGCATTTACTTTTCACGTGGTGTGATTTTGATTTATGTGTTTTTGCTCTTTGTGAAAAGAAATTTTTTAAATATCAATTCACCCCCCTCTTGGTTAGCTTGGGACTAAGTGTGAGACATCGTTCCCTTACTGTTCCTCTATAGCTTGGATTTTCCTCCCAGGATCGTCTGGGACGAT
>NW_021478448.1:0-569 GCF_001605985.2 Dendrobium catenatum | reverse complement strand
GGGAGATGCTTAACAACTAACTGTTGATTATAATTAATAGCAATGGAATTGACCAAAATCCTGTATAATCTCTCCATGATTCGATCCATTCCCTTTTTGTTATTGCTCCAAGTAAGCCGAGGACCAACAAAGCCTAGCTCATGAAGATCATTAGAATTCATGAAGGATTTCATTTCATTAGGACCCAAGGAAAAGATGAACCTCCTTCCACCCTTCTTGTCTTCTTTGGATAAAAGACAATTAAAATCATCTCTAATCACCATAGGCCGCTCATTTGTGATATACTGTTCCAACCCATTCCAAAGAGATCTCCTATTGTAAACATCTTTGCTTCCATAGATTGTGGCTATCCTCCATGTACCTTTATTGATAATTTCTAAATCACCAAATAAGAATTGATTAGAAGAATCAATTTTATTGAAATTAGCTAGCTTCCTTCTCCAAAGAACTAAAATGCCTCCAGAGAATCCAACTGAAGGATAATAATAATAATCCCATTCAATGCCAATCAATGTTTCCACATCTTTATTCTCAATAGAACCCATTTTAGTTTCTAACAGCCCAATAAA
>NW_021478447.1:0-557 GCF_001605985.2 Dendrobium catenatum | reverse complement strand
ATGAGCTTCTCTATCAGGAAGCTTCAGGGGACGATGATGAACTGATCTCTCTCAGGCGTCGGGACTGGAGGACGGCCGGAAGTGTGACTTCGAGCGGGACACCGAAAGACTTCGGGGGAACTTGCTTAAACGTATGAAGGGATCGATCTGGGAGCTCGAGGGCTGCGTCTGGGAGTTTGACGAAGCTCTGGGAATCGATTTCGAATGAATGTCGATGCTTCTGGCGGTCTGGAGGGCTCGAGCCTATTCGGCCACCCTTCGGGAGCTTGGATGCCGAGATTGAGCTGGAGAGGGCTCAGATCGCTGCCAGGTGGATGATGGCGACTTCCTAGGTGTTCAGTCTTGTAATTAGGTTGTTAAGCCAAAGTGAATGTCTCAAGGCTACCAATAGGAGGGGTGAATTGGTACTTTAAAAATTTTAATTCACCTTTGAATTTAAGTTTAACTGAAATGAAAATTTTTCTTTTAAGTTTTTTTAGAAAATATTTTTCAACCACAGAGTTTTTAAAACTTAAAATTAAAATGCAGAAATGTAAAAACAGTAAAGTAAATGACAC
>NW_021478446.1:0-350 GCF_001605985.2 Dendrobium catenatum | reverse complement strand
AAAGGTACAACCATTTCGATTTCCTTTATCCATTTCCGTTACCTTTTCCCTTTTTACGTGCACGGGTACGTTGCTTCCCCAACCAGTACCATACGGGGGTGAACTTCTGTATACTTTGCATGCATAACTTTTCCTTTTTGTTTCATTTGATACTATGTCATTTTCCTTTAATGTTTATTTATTTGTATTCTTAGATGTGTAGATGTGCATTTCAATTATTTTCCATTTCCTTTGCATATATTTTCTTTCACATATATTGATAAATTTCCACATGCTTATAATATGTCATTCATTTCATTTATACAAATTCGAAATTAATGCATGTATTAGAATTTACATTGTCTCATTTA
>NW_021478445.1:0-240 GCF_001605985.2 Dendrobium catenatum | reverse complement strand
GTAAGAAACACTTGGGAACTCAAGTGTTTCCTATCAATTTCTTTGCCAAAAATAAATTTTTTTAAATAATTTTAATCAAATGCTTTTTGGAAAAAAAAAAACTTATTATTATGACACTCTTCAACAAATAACAATACACATAATTGATGATATTTCAACAAATTTATTCATAATAATATAATATTGCACTTAATAGCATTAGGTTATAACACCAATAATATATTTTTCGAACGATTTTTG
>NW_021478444.1:0-410 GCF_001605985.2 Dendrobium catenatum | reverse complement strand
TCCGACATTGCAGCTCTCGCGGCGAGAGGCCGGGCGCAGCGGGCAATAAACGTGGTGCTGACCGCGGATGACGTGGCGGTGGAAGGATTCTGCATGAGCCGCTGCGGGGCCCACGGGTCATCCCCCCGGTCTAAGGCTGGACGGTTCGCCTACATCTGGGTTGGTAACTCGGCGGTCCAGTGTCCGGGCCAGTGCGCTTGGCCCTTCCACAAGCCAGTCTACGGTCCGCAGGCCCCACCGCTTGTGGCTCCCAACGGCGATGTTGGAGTTGACGGTATGGTGATGAATCTGGCTAGCATGATAGCCGGCGCTGTTACGAACCCATTCGGTGGTGGATTTTTCATGGGACCGAAAACGGCGCCGCTAGAGGCAACGACGGCGTGTCCCGGGGTCTATGGCAAGGGAGCGTA
>NW_021478443.1:0-271 GCF_001605985.2 Dendrobium catenatum | reverse complement strand
CTCAGAGTGGAGGACTCTGAGAAGTGGACGTAGGTCAAGGTTAACTGAAACACTACAAAATTTTTGGTCTATTTTTTTATTTTTTGCATTTTACTTTCTCGCTTTTAATTTTCATTATAATTACGTAGTGAAAATTAAAAAATTTTGTTGTGACAACTAGAATTTCATTATCAGTGTTTCCCAAGGCATATTTAATTGGATAGCTTCCGTATTCAAAAATAAAAATTACTTATTTCTAAGTATTTTGAAAAAAAAAAAAATTAGTACTCCT
>NW_021478442.1:0-13569 GCF_001605985.2 Dendrobium catenatum | reverse complement strand
GTTTGCCAACTATCTGTTCCTCTGTTACTCATCCCCTGACAGTTGGATATGCGCCTAGCTCTCTCTTAGAATACCGACGTATAAACTCCGCGTCTGCTCCTGTTTTCTATTGCTACGGATGCTTTAGCTAGACATTCACTCTTGGCGCGTATGGTACCTTCACTAGCTATTTTGCTCGTAGTGAACAATGTAGTATTGAATCTTTCATATGCGGAGCCGATGATGTGTGATGCGATTTCAGTGCCATATAGACCTAACTATGCAGCACATATGAATAGTTGCATCGACTTTTTGAGACTCCAAGCTGATAACAGTCATGTGCGATGCTTTAATGCTATATTTCATAAACCATGCAAGAAATCAGATGAGAGATTGCCATTCTAAGATATTTTATCCTGTTACAGCCAGACAGGTTTGGCCAGTGTAATCGCGCAAAATTAAGTGTAGCTCACACTTACTCTGACAGAATGCTATGTTCAAGGGAATGAACCGTCGTAATGATTCTTAGTTGAGTGATAATCCTTATTGGTTACATGACAAACGGACGCTCAGGAGAGACTATGTACGTTTACGCTGCGACAGGTGTTCACCTACTGCGAAATATCAGAATGGCACTTTTGCAGTAAGAATATTTACAGAGCCCTAGGGGAGAACAATGAGTTGTTTTTCATACTTCCTAGCAGTTATTTCTTGTCTTTCCTTTTTTGTTTTGAGTCTTTATTCGTCTTGTCATCATCGTATAAAAAGTCACAAACAGTCTCCTTGACTATGGTTGCCAGAACTCACTTGACTTGCAACGCTCATGGTGACTAAGTAAATAACGGTCACAGGTATGGAACTTTTTTACTCATTTTACGATTATCAAAAGTACTCTTATTAAATCAGATTTTCTTCGTGCTAATCGAGAAAATAGAAAAATGCAGTACTATGGTTTATGTTATATTATGATTTCATAATCTAGGACTTTAATAAATTGAGAAATGTTTTTAAGATAAGTAGTAAATCTTTAGGCGACTAACAAAAAATAGCAGTTAAGATGATAAACTTGTTAGAGCTACTCAGTTGGGTCGTTGTGAGCAAACTCTTTCTGTTGTTATATTCGTATATCGATTCCTCGGTTAGTCTCCATTTTCTTTGTCCATCCAATTTATCAATGACCATAAACACAGGTACGAGGTAGTCGAGTCCTAACACAAAACTCATTAAGTCTCGTAAACTTTTAAGCTTCCAACGGTGCAGAGATCATATACAATGTATGATCTTTGTCATAGGTTTCATTCTACTTAATGCACGTGACTACCACTATTAAACAAAGTGGGTTAGTAATCTTTCTGCTTTATCAAGAGTTGTCTATACTACCAGAAATATCATGTACGTGATCACATTTAATCTAATTATTTTGTCTCCAAGATATTCATTCCGATATATACGACGAATGCTTATCAATAAGTGTGACGCTGTTAGTGAGTTACCTAAATACAGCTCGCTAACTGGCACCAATTGTTTAGGTTTTATTAAAGCCGCCCACTTAGTCCGTAAATTCACTGCCCGTATCATTGGTCGTTGCTATTAATCGTGTTCTATCGGTTTATTCAGCTTACACACACACACACATAAAAAACAAAAGCACTGATAGCCATGTCGACATCTATCCATTTGAGTTTCAAACAAATGTACATGAGACCAGGGTGGGAGTTGTATACCTTGTACACGAGATGCAATGCCTTTATTCATTCTTCAATAATTACACAATTAGAGCCCACACTTTGATTTTTCCCGCTTTAAGACCTGATCGCATGAGTCATTTCTAAGCTTAATTCTTTCTAAGTTTAGATTGTCGGTTCTGTCTCGTCAGCATGATCTTACCAGGGCAGCCCAAAAAACTCGTAAGGCATGATGTTGTCTGCTATCTGGGGCCTATCAAATTTTTCTATGGCACCTTGCAATTATTATGAAATTAAAGCGAGAGCTCGCAAGCTGATATATAGATTATATATGTGTATTTTTATTTTTAGCAAAAAAATTAGCCTACTGTGCCAAGAGATTTTTTCTGATTAGCTTGGTTTTCGGTTTGCCCTGTTCAATTTTTAATTAGAGAAGACCGATCCGTACGCTCCGTCCCACCGTATTTTCCGAGTTCCTCCACTCTGTCGGTGATTTTCACGTACATGCCAAAAAACTAGTTCTCCTTTTTGCCCCCCTCTGGCACAGCGGAGAAGCGCGTTTACGCAAACCTGCGTGCGTTGCCCACCCATATTTCCTCCTGGCTGTGGAGTCTGCTATGGATGTCTTTCTGGAGTATTAAGCTCTTACGCTGCTTTTTGCCCTCGATTGTCTTTATGTTTGTTGTTGGTGCCAGATAACAGCTGTGGATGGTCGATCCCACAGGCTAAGCTAATAGTATATCTCTTTTTCGTCGTTCTTTTTAAGTTTTTTTTCTGTCTTTGCTACGCCTCCTTTTGTTGTGTACGTTGGTATGACATATGTGTTTGTCTTTATGAGTACTTCTGTTTTTTTCTTCCTCATTCTGGCGGTCACTCTTGGGATTTGTTTCGTTGGGTTGTTTATCTGGTCTTTTTTTTCTACCGTTTTTTTTTCTTGCTTGCTTTTTTTCTTTTTTCTTTGCTTGCCCTTGTGTTTTTGTGTTTGATCTTTTTCGATTTGTTAGCTTGCTTGTATGAGTTTCTCGGTTTGCATTTCTTGGAAGTATTCGAGTTATTTTTTTCTCTTTGCTCTTTAGGTTGTTTTGTTTCTTTTGTCTCTGTCATGTTGCGTCCATTTTTCTATTTTTGGGGTAGTTTGTGTTTTTATATGCGTATATTCCCGTTTTGATGTCGTTAATCGTTTTTTTATTTGTTTTAAGTACTAATTTGCGTTTACGGTCATGTGCTTCCGTGTGTTGGATGACCGGGGGTGGCTTAGTATGGTGTGCCGAAAAAATTAGGATGACACCGTTAGTGATCGCTTATCTTCACCATCTCGTTACCACCGTCTTGGTCGTCTCGGCCCGTCGGCACAAGCCATGTGTTCTCTATTTTCTGGATTTTCGCCTCTGATCGTCTGTCTTTCCACCCGTATGCTGCACTTCCTGCTGGCTAATCGTATAGGCAAGACCAGGCCGCTTTTTCTGGCGTTGATATATAAGCTGAACTTTCTCTTAAGCTCTCCCTTTCCCTCCTGGAATCCTCCTCTAACTCTACGTTCACCCCTCTTGTGATTCCTTTAGCGTATAATCAAGGACTTGATTGTACATCCTAATAAGACGGGCTTCCAAAACCTCTAGATGTTCAAAAAGTAGTTCGTTATCTTAATGCGCGGCTTGGGGTGTTCGTTTATCTCTTGTCCACTGATGCACTACTTTCACAGCTACGATCCTTCATAAACAGACTTCGCCTGGCACGAACTGTACGAATATTAAAAAAAATCAGTGCTGTACGATATAATTATTGTACGGTACGCCATCGGTCAAAAATAACTATTCGGTCTTACAGTGGACGTGGGTTCCCTGGACGAGCTAGATGTCATCGTTCTGTCTCATGTGCGGATGTTTACGATTCATATATCGTACAGACAGATTGAACCAAACAAATAGACGTAAGTCTGAGGACGATATTGCCGAATGTGTTGTCAGGTCGGTGCGACGATCAAGACTTCATTCGTTCATCGTGAGTTACGCATCCGGTCCGTACAATACGATGTATCAAATTAATTAGGCCTGATTTCAGTGCAGCTAAGTCAGCGGGTTAAATTTTAGAAGTATAGTATATTAGAAATAGATCGACTAATACGAGACTATTCTACAGTACGAAAACGGCAGAACACATCACTTACTTAAAACAACATAAACGCTAGGGGTTGGATCTGAAACATGAATTCGTACAAGTACGAATATTCGTCAGATACGGATTATTTCACAGAGATCGATCCACATAAGCTTCGGATCGTACGGTGAATTACAATTCGTATCAGTACCATCTCCCATGAGAAAATTCTAAACAATTGCATTTAAAGAACAAACTGTCCCCTATATGTGTATCATGTTGCTCTTCCTCTTACTCATCGTTTTGTGTCAGGACATCTTATAAATAAAACAGTAAATAGATTAAATACTGATGTGCTGGAGCTGTCAATACTCTATACCTAACACCATCTTGATCTATAAATCATTGTCGTCCTGAGGGTCAGCTGTGACTTTCTGAAATGTTAGACTCCAGGACCAATAGCATAATATAATGATATCTATTCATGAAAAGCTTGTTCCGAAAACACCTCATTATTGGTCTCATGCCATCAAAATCTCAAACTCGGAGTCATGGGTTGCAACAATAAGGAGTGTGTAGACTTTCTATATATAAATCAAGATGTATTTGCATGGAGTATGGCTGATATGCCTGGAATTAATCATGAAGTAATCATGCACTCTTTTAAGATCAAACTGGTGATCCAAAAGAAGCGAAACTTTGCACCAGATCGTCAGTTGGCAATTGAACATGAGATTGATAAGCTTTTAAATGTAAGATTTATAAGGGAAGTATACTATCCCACTTAGTTGTAAAAGTGCTCAGATGACACTAGAAAGTATTCTAGTACCACTTGAAAGTTCGTTAGGGATGTTAAGCCCTATGAACTGACACAAGGCTAAATAAAAGAGAGGTGAATTGGATAACTTTAAAACCAAATATAAAACTAAATCCAGAATCACCACGGAAAAACAAGTGCGGAAGAAAATAATGCGGAATCAATAATAAGAAAGAACACACCGGATTTATAGTGGTTTGGTCAAATCCTGACCTACGTCCACTCCTTGGAGGCACCCTCCAAGTATTGCACTAAAACAAGTGTCTCTCCTTTAGCCCCCACAGCTAGGCGGAGAAGCCCTTACAAAATCACTTTCACCTTCCCCGGTGCGGCAGAGTCGCCAGGTCCTTTGATACCAAAGTGAACTTCTTCTTTGGTAAACTTCCCTCGAGACAAGCCTTAAATCCAACGGTATTAAGATGCAAGCCTGCCAGAGCAACCGTGTGGAATCCCCTCCACACTCCCTTGAGTCCCCCCACATAGGATCTTCTCCCTCTCAGACTTCACCCGTTCCTCACTCCCTTTCAAGCTCTCTCTTCAAGTCTCCCCCACAATAACGAAACTACAATGGCTGCCAAAGACACTTACAAAGTGCCTTGTCATAGCTTAAAAACAAGAGCTAAAAATGAGCTCATTAATGCAAGTTGCTAACATTATCGTCCAGGACGATAGGCATATCATCCTGTACGATCAGTACAATTTAAGCCCAATCAGCCGGGATGATTTGAGTCGATCAGAAAAAGTTTATTCATATCATCCAGGACGATAATATATCGTCCTGGACGATCAAAACAAATCATGGAATATCGTCCTGAACATCACCCTGAAAAACAGCTATCCGGTATCCAATCATCCAGCATATCGTCCTGGACGATTTTGCGATCGTCCAGGAAGATTTGACCGTGAAATCAAGTCATAATTGCTTTCCTTAAATTCTAGAGAAAATTTAGAAAAATTGTCCTGGATCATCCTGGACGATATTTTATAGTCCTGGACGATCCACCAGGACGATGTCCAAAATAAGTAATTCTTAAATAGATCTGGCGGCTGATTCTTTTTATTTTGAGCCTATCATCCTGGCCGATACAAAATAGTCCAAAACGATGTGTTTTGCATAATGATGGCTGATTTAATGAGGATGCCCTAATTAGGGTTTATGCTTTTAGACAGATCATCCAGGACGATATAAATATCGTCCCGGACGATGTTACCAAAAATAGAAATCTTTTAGGAGCAACAGAAAATCTTTCAAGTTACAAAACATCAGGATCCACACCAAATACAATAGACTCAACAAAGCCCCAAGGATAGTTTCTCGCTTCACTACATCGACGACCTAGTTAATGCCACCTCCGGACATCAGATGTTAAGCTTTAAGGATGCTTATTTCATATACAATCAAATATATATGGATCCTGCTAATGAGGAGGCAACAACTTTTCAAATAGATAAAGGGTTATACTGCTACTTAATAATACCATTCATGCTAAAGAATACGGGGGCAACATACTAACGCCTGATGAATAAGGTTTTTAAGAATCTTATCGGGCACACTATGGAAGTATATGTATAGATGACATGCTAGTTAAAAGCCTCAAGAAGTCCCATCATTTCTCGAACTTGGAACAATGCTTCTACCTTCTTCGATCTTATAACATATGCCTCAACCCCTCCAAATGTGTGTTTGGAGTGGCCTCGGGAAAATTTCTGGGGTTCATGGTTACCCACCAAGGGATTGATTCAAACCCGTAGAAGATCAAGGCCCTAAGGGACATGCTACCCCCAAGAAATATCAAGGAAGTCCATAGATTAAATGGAAGGATTGCAGCACTCTCTCATTTCCTATCTCGCTCAGGAGACAAATATGTACCCTTCTTCAAAATTCTCAGAGGTGCTCGTAGTGCAAGATTTCAGTGGACTGACAAAAGCCAAGAGGCTTTCGACCAACTTTGAGCTTATCTAGCCTCGCCGCCACAACTTTCGAAGCTAGTTCTAGGACTTATCGATTTTGTGATCGAATGTACTAATCATACCTCCAATGAACCGCTAGATGTGTCTCCTTCGTCCTCTTGCTGGACCTTATATATTGATGGAGCTTCTAAGAATTTCGATGCTGGCACTATGATCTTGTTAATCTCCCCACAGAAAGCTACACTTGAATATGGGCTTAGATTGAAGTTCCTAGAAATAAATATCGTCGTCGAATATGAAACTCTGATCGCTAGATTGAGGCTGGCAATTGATTGCGAAGTACAAAACTTGGTGGTTCACACTGATTCCCAACTAGTCACCTCTCAGGTGGACGGACAATTTGATGCCCACCATCTACTATTGGCCCAGTATTGCCAGATAGTTAAATTCTTATTGGCTCAAATAACGAAGCTTCAAATCATCCATATCCTTCGGGAGCAGAATGCAAGGGTAGACACTCTCTCCAAGCTAGCCAATTCTACGATAGGAGATGTTTTCAAAAAAAAAATATATTGAGGAGATCCACTTTCCGAGCATTCAAGGCTCATGGGTAATTCAATCAATAGATGAATTAAAAGAAGCTTCTTTGATCGACCTCATTCTCACTTTCCTACAATAGGGTGTTTTTCCTGAAGACCCGATAGTGGCAGTACATCTTTAAAGGCAAGCAGCAAACTTCACCATTATTAATGGAGAGTTATACAAACGATCATTCGCAGGGCCATACCTCAAATGTATTCCTCCTTTAGAGGCAAACTATGCACTCCGAGAAGTACATTTAGGCATTTGCGCAAAACATCTAGACAGAAGGGCGCTAGCCCAAAAGGTCCTGAGACAGGGGTTTTACTGGCCAATAATGAAGCGGGACGCGTTAGAGCTCATGTAAAAATATATCAGTTTTCAGTTACATGCAAACCTCACCCATCGACCTGCCATAGAGATCTCAACATTACAAAGTCCCTAGCCTTTCACCCAATGGGGGATTGATATAGTAGGACCTTTTCCTATAGCCACGGGTCAATGAAAGTTCATCATCTTGGCTATAGACTATTTCACAAAGTGGGTGGAGGCAGAACCTCTGGCAAAAATCAATGAAGCAAATGCCAAACAATTCCTATAGAAGAATATAATATGTCTTTTTGGCATTCCTGCGAAAGTTATCACCGATAACAAAACGCAGTTCACTAGAAATGTCTTCACCACATTTTATCCAGATCTCCATATTCAGCTAGTGCACACGGCTGTAGCCCATCCTCAAACCAACGGATAAATGGAGGTTACTAATTAAACTATTCTGAAGTGATTGAAGAAACGGCTGTAGAAGGTTGGGGGGCAATGGATTGATGAGCTCCCAAATGTCCTCTGGGCCTATCGTACCACCGCAAGAACTCCAACAGGAGAAACCCCATACAATCTCTGCTTTGGCATATAATCTGTTATTCCCGTTGACATTGGAGTCCCAAGTCATAGTATTTAAACTTTTGATTTCAACGGCTATGACGAAAAACTCAAGTATAGCCTATACCTCCTTCTAGAACAAAGGGATAAGGTGATGCTTAAGGTTGATGCATATCACCAAAGAGTTGTCCGTCACTATAATTGAAGGATGAAACCATGGCCTATATCAGTTGGAGATCTAGTTCTGCGCAGTATTGAGGCAGCAGAAAAAGGCCCTCAACAAAATAAACTCTCCCCCCTCTAGGAGGGACCATACTTAGTCGCAGCTGTGGTGAAGCCTGGGACTTTCAAATTGAAAGATGCTGAGGGAAATATGCTTCCTCGAACCTGAAAATATAGACAATCTTTGCAAGTACTATCAGTAGAGCACAATAGTGCTACTTGTTTTAAGTATTATGTCTTCAGTGTTATATGTCTTCGATATTAAACGTTACTATTGTTGTTTGTTGTAGTATCTTTATCCCTAAGTTACATCAGGGATGTATGCATTTGTTTAATATAGTAAAACTACGTTCCTTCGTAGAGTTATATTATTGCCTTCTTCAATTGTATTGATAAATTTATACACGCATTCGATCTGACCTCTTCCACATAGGTTAAGGACATCAAGAAGACTCTGGCAAACAACCTCGGATAGGTCTTACATCCTTGGTGGATTCTTTTGACCTCTTTCACACAGGTTAACGTCATCGAGCGAGGCTCTGACATACAACATCAGATAGGTCCTACATTCTTGGTGGATTCTCTTGACCTCTTCTACACAGGTTAATGTCATCAAGCAAGACTCTGACATACAATCTCAGATAGGTCTTATATCCTTGGTGGATTCTCTCGACCTCTTCCACATAGGTTAATATCATCGAGTGGGGCTCTGACATACAACATCAGATAGGTCTTACATCCTTGGTGGATTCTCTCAACCTCTTCCACACAGGTTAATGTCATCGAGCGGGGCTCTGACATAAAATCTCTGATAGGTTGCACATCCTTGGTGGATTCTTTCAACCTCGTCCATACAGGTTAATACCATCGAGCAGGGCTCTGACATATAACCTCGGATAGGTTGTACTTTCTAAGTGGATTCTCCTAAACTCCTCCACACAAGTTGGAATGCATTAACTAAAATCCTCAGATAAGTCGAATACCTTAAACAAGCATAAATAAAATTCACTCAAGTTGGATAAAGACACTGAAATGTTTAAGCCAGATAAAAATACCAACAATTTTTTTATTAAATCATATAAGATTATATATATCCACACAAACATCAAGTCATCACAATGCTAAAAAAAGATAAAGCAGTACAAATAGCAGAAAATAAAGATCCTACTCAATATCTATAATCTCATTATCCACAACAAGATCAAGGACCTTATGAAGCTCACTCTCTATCTCGTCACCATCAAAACCTAAAGGAAAGTCATCTGAAGCCTGGCTAGGGGTCACCCCTTCAACTTGAACTCCAGTCTTCCGCTGCATCAGGCGAAAAAGTCTAGGATAAATCCATCTTTAATACACTGCTGCTCTACGGCCTTCACTTCAATATCATAAATATGATCTCGAGTCTCCTGAACGTGATCCTGAATGATGGTCTTGAAAGCTATGGACTTCTTGAAATCTTTAATGACTCTTGAAGGTTCTGAACTAGACAAAGTAGCCTCCTTCTCAGCTATAAGAGTCTGGGACCTCTTATCCTTTGCCTCAAGCGATGTTATCTTCTCTTCAGATGCCTTCTGATCCTTTTAAAGTCGGGTGATTATCACTTGAGCCTCATCCAGTTCTATTTGATGCTGATATGCTTGCCGATTTTGAAGAGATACAGAGTGTATTGTATTGTCCAACTCAGTCCTACACTCGCTCAACTCCTCTTCAAGTACATTTTCCTCCTTGACCTTATAATCATACTTCCACTTGAACTCTCTTTGAAGATAATTAATCTTAACAAATTCATTGTTTCAGTCATTAAGCTCGATCTCAAGGTGTAACCACTGAAATAAGAAGAAAAGCTTATTAGAATCCACCCCAGAAGAAAACGAGAAAAAAAATATTGGGAATATATTACTCACCAAATCGCCAGTTTTACGGCATCTGATGCATTGATGGTTCAAAACATCTTCAGGGATGTGCAACTTGATTGGGGAAGAGTCAGATAGAGCTTTGTAGTTATTTGTCGCAGTCCCCTCCAACCTCTTCTTCTTCAAAACCTGGGGTTCTTCACCTCTTGCCGGTCATTTAGGAGCCACCTTTGAAGGTGACGTAGGGGCTCGGGGACCTTGGAAGTCAGCTTCAACATCCTTGCATCAGACTTTCCAGTATGGAACATGACAACCCAACCTTAAACAAGAAATCTTCCTATGTATATCTACTCATGTGACGAACCTCGAATAGAAGATGTTCGATGTCAGGAATCTTCAAGATCCTTATTATGTCTTCTTCCCCGACATGCAGAGGGGCTGGCAAATCCTTCATCTTCCCCCCCCCCCTTCTCAATTAGGCCCCAATCATTTTTTATAAAGAAAAATGCACTAGCCCAGTTCTTTGAAGAATCATGGGTACACACATCCAACCATTTGGATCTGAAGGTTACACGCCCATGCGTCTCACTGGTAAATCGACCCATCCATGAAAGGTGCTCAGGCGTCAGAGTAGCTCCTCGATCCCTGAAGAGTGCAATCAATCCCACAATCACCGACATCGTTCTGAATGAAAATTGAGATAGGTTCACCCCACATTTCTGTAAAACTTTGATTAACTCAACAGGAGGTGGAAAGCGTAACCCCACTCGTAAGTGGGTCTCAGAAACGATCAAGTACCCAGAAGGAGGAAGGCTAGCCCGATCAGACCTCTTAGGGACAATCATCTTCACATCATTTGGGAAATGGAAATTTTGTGAAAAAGAATCAAGAAGTCACTTGTAACAATCGACGCTGTCTCATCTACCCTCGCTTCCTTATTTGGCCTCCGTTCACAATCATACGGTGTGATGGGGTCTCCCCGGATCGCAGGATCTCTCGGTGGAAGGCGATCACTTGACATTTCTCCTAAGGGTGTTGGGGAAAATAGGGGGACTCCCGAAGCTTCCTTGTAAGAAGATGGCCTTAGGACGCAAGGGAAATCAATCAATTATAAGAATAGAGGAGAGGGGGAACTGGTCCGCCGGCCTTCCTTAAAAAGAGAGGGGCTATGTGAGATTTTTCAAAATTTGAAAAAAAAGCCCTCAAATTAGTAAGAATATAGGAGAATGAGAAGGTGTTAAATTTTTCATTACCCTGTGGGGGGTATTATTGTGTGAGGGAGGTTAAGGTTAGTATAAAAAAAAATTGCCTCACGGCCGGTTTCAAAAACCGCTCTGGGCAGTTAAATGAATATTTAAAACCCAAAAATATGGTACCAAAAATGAAATAGACAAAAATAACTGATGTCGGACTGCGCGCCCCGGCTATGTCTCCGCCGCCAGGCCGGCGGTGCGACGAGCGATTGGCGGCCGCCTACAATGTTCAGGGCCCGATTTTTTCGATTTCGACATTTTGGGGTCCCTCAAAACACGATTTTTGACATCTTCCGACTCTAATTTGACACGCTTGTGCGAGCCTCAATCGAGCCATATGATCGGATTTGAGGAAAATATAATTGTTAGCAGCGATAATAATTTTTGCGATTCGAGCCAACTGATACTAATGTCAGTAACAAGTATTTTCAAACTCTGGTTCGACGTCGAATATAGGGGGCCCAATTGATAATATCCTCGAAAATAGATTATTTTGATCGCGGAAACTAATCTCGTAGAGAAAAAAACAAGCTTGGAAACTTCAATGTGGTGACTATAGAATCACTCTGAACTCTTGATTCTCATGCAATATGAGTAAAAACAAAGCGTCTTCGGAAATACGAACGCACTGATGACACAATATTCGACTTGCAATTCCAGAGCGCCCAAATTGAGCCCAAATCATAGGACCTGAAGCACTGTCTGGAAGCTCTACCATAGTTATGTTTACCAAACAGTTTCTAACTATGCGAGTTCTATAGTCGGAATGGAGCGGCAATCGACAAGACAAATCCAACAAGCCAATAGATCACTAAATTTCAAAATCATTAAGCCTCCATAATACCTAACGATGAACGGTCTAATGATCAAGGGATTCAATCTTCGGTGTCGGTCCATCCAACGCACCCCACTTACCCCCGTATGATCTTCACCTATTTACACCCGGCCATAGCCACTCCAAAAATTCGTATAAATAGAAACCCATCTTTATTCTGAAAGGGGACCCAAGTTAAGAAGAGAATAGAAGGGGAAAGAAGAGAAGGAAGAGAGAAGAAGCTCCTCCTCGAACCACCACCGGAGCCTCGCGGACCACCGCAGGGCCATCGCCAGACCACGCAGGTAGCACTCACCGGACCAGCCTCTAGAGCCTCGTCGACCCAACCACCGAAGCATCGATCAGACTACCACATGAGAACCACTCACCCATCGACCGAGACAGCACCGTCGGAGGCTCTTACCGGACCACCACCTGAGGCCTCACCTTTGCCAGAGGCCCCCTCACCTTCGCTCAAGGCCCTCACCTTCCCAGTAGCCGCTCTACCTTCAGCCTAAGTAGGCACCTCACCTTCGCTAGAGGCCCTCACCTGAGCCCCAAAGTTCTGCCAGACCATCACCTGACACCCGGACTTCTATCGCACAGTTGTTATTTGTAATCTAATTGCTCCTCGGGGTGATCTCATTCCACATTGTAACATACTTAATTTAGTGGTTATCATTTTCAAGCTGGGCTTAGGCCTCGTGGTTTTTTTCCCCTTTCAAGGGTTTTCCACGTAAAAAATCTTGTGTTCTTTGTGTGTGAGTTGGATATCCGTACAAAGCTAAGATGTATAGTTAAAACTCTATCGCCGCGTATATTCTAGCCCGCAACAATAACTATTTGGTTATAACGTATTATATAAACATAACTAATTATTTATGTCTTTCATTTGATTAATAGTTGGTAATATATTAGTTGAATATATATGCATTTGGCATAAAAAATAATTAATTAAATTCATATTTAAATTTATGATCTTTTTTTTCTTAAACCCATATTTGATCTTATGATGGAATGTATTCTACAATTAAAATTATTAATTAAATAATTATCAATGATTTTTTGTTGAACAATGTTTTGCTTTAATATTAGAGACTACATAAGTACCTCAATACAATAAATAAATATTTAATTGAGAACATAAATGATAATAAAAACATATCCACAAATTATATATAGTACTATACGACCAAGATGCGCTTGAGACATATTTTAAATTATATATCACTCATCAATATATTTTTTATCAATAATTAATTCAAATTTATCATTCATGATATGCCACCAAAAATCGACTTGATCCATCACAAATCTCGAAGCATATACAAAGTAAAATTTTTAAAATTGACTTTGGGACCATCTGAACTCTGATTTCAGCAAACTAATAGTCAAAATTAACATCTCAAAGGGATAAACCCAGCAACATTAAAATAGGCCTCATCCGGGCTCAAATGGGTCTGAATCAAGAGTCTGAAAA
>NW_021478441.1:0-305 GCF_001605985.2 Dendrobium catenatum | reverse complement strand
GGCAAGGAAAAATAATTTACATTCGTGTGTAAAAGTGGAATATGTGTGGGTTTTAAAAAAGTGAAAGTGTATGTATCTTTGAAAAATAATCTATATATGTTTTGAAACATGACATGTGCATGTGTGTTTGAAAAGTGGAAATCGTATGTATTTTGGAATGATGAAAATTGTGTCTCTTGGAAAGGTGGAAATATATGTTGAAAGCATTTCATGTGATGATTGTGGAAAAGTAAAGTGTATATGTTAAATTTTGAAATGTGTAGAAAGGTATTCTATAGTGAAAAATGTGGAAGTGTTTGTGTTGA
>NW_021478440.1:0-283 GCF_001605985.2 Dendrobium catenatum | reverse complement strand
TATTAGCTACGAAGACTAATATGAACATTTTAAGGAAGCAACCCAGTCAATGTCACAATCATATAAGTATTTAACTGTTCAAGTTATGTTGACTCTGACCCCATAACATAACAGGATTGAGCTTAAACTTATGTTCATTTCTTATCCTGTGCAGTATCCTCTAATGGCATATTTGTAAATAAAACTTGCTCGTTGGGGCCCATGTGGGTATTTACTGGGCATCTTTATAAATATATATTTTAGCCTATCAACTATATCTAATTGCTAACAATTGATCGGGTTT
>NW_021478439.1:0-224 GCF_001605985.2 Dendrobium catenatum | reverse complement strand
ACTGAGTACTTCGACGTATCATATTTTAGGGATTTCATAATTCTAATCTTGAGTTGCTCTAAGTTCATATTTGCGGATACTTGTAATGGCCGATAACTACCCCCAACATATGTTGGTGAATATTTATCATCTAAAGACAAGTGCCCACCATACATAAGAACAAAGGATGCTCCTCGTCCAGACATACTTGCACTACTAAGTATAGTTTATGATTACCTACAATT
>NW_021478438.1:0-244 GCF_001605985.2 Dendrobium catenatum | reverse complement strand
TAGAATTTCAAGAGTCTATGTAACAAATCTCACAACACAAAGAATCAATTAGACTTATATCTTGTATCATACAAAACTTAGAGCATGGAGTAGCAATCTTAAAACTCACCCATAAGTTGCATGCACCCTTCTTTCAAGTCCAAGTCATGACAAAAGTGACTAATGAGTTGCAAGAAGTGTGCACATGTGGTGAAGTTTGTGGACTTCAATGAGATTTTGTGAGTTCTTGAATATGAATTTAGTC
>NW_021478437.1:0-354 GCF_001605985.2 Dendrobium catenatum | reverse complement strand
CGATTGTAGTGCAATACTCGGAGGGCGCCTCCGGTGATTGGACGTAGGTCGAGTTGACCGAACCACTATAAACCCTTGTGTTCTTATTTTTTACTGCTTCGCATTTTTTTTCTTCCGCACTTATTTTTTTGTGGTGATTTGGTTTGTATTCGTGTTTTGCCTAAAGAATTTTTTAAAATACCAATTCACCCCCCTCTTGGTTAGTCTTAGGCCAGTTCTATAGGGCTTGACATCCCTAACGAACTTTCATTTACAACTTCAGGTAATTATACAAAAATCTAAAACATTTACATTTACATCATTGCTTTCATATACATCATCACCTAAGAACATTATACTTTGTAGGAATATAAG
>NW_021478436.1:0-273 GCF_001605985.2 Dendrobium catenatum | reverse complement strand
TTTTAAAGCGCCTAGGTGGTTAGCTGGCTCCCCAATATAGGCCGGGGTAAGTCCAGATTTGCACTTCATTATTTAGGTTTGGGTCACTACTTTATAGTACCCAAATTAGATTTAGGTTCTGAGGCAGATTCCTTTTAGATCTTAAGTCCTCGCCCTCCGGGAATATAATCTTAAATTTCTAATAAAATGTCAACTTGAACATAAAATTTTCTCTTAAAATGTAAAGCCCAACATAGGTAGGCTGAGGTTGTCTCTGAGCTTCTCAGAATCCGA
>NW_021478435.1:0-235 GCF_001605985.2 Dendrobium catenatum | reverse complement strand
AACAGTGCAACGCCAATATTGACGTTGCACTGTTCACCAGCAAGCAAATGGAGGATTTTTTGGCGTTCGTCTTGAGCGAAGGAATGACGCCAAACGTTCGTTTGGCGTTCGGTTGGAGATGCCCTAAGCGTTCATTTGTTTCATTCATAATAGCCAACAAATCTTTCCTGGATACTCCGCGATAGATGAATAGTCACTATCAAAGCATTAACAAAAAAATGACATGAAAATTTTG
>NW_021478434.1:0-243 GCF_001605985.2 Dendrobium catenatum | reverse complement strand
AATTCAAAACATCAAAACCTCTCTAATTAAGATAATTAAATAATTCTAATAAATGATCAAAACTTTGAAAATTCATAACTAATTCAAATAAACTCTAAATCAATCAAACTTAAAGGCATTCAACTCATCTTAAGGGATAATATTTTAATAAAATACTATTTTTTTCGAGAACATTCTTAATCTAAAATTCAAATTTAACCCCTTGCTTAAAATCATTAAATGATTCGAATAATTTTAGAACAT
>NW_021478433.1:0-297 GCF_001605985.2 Dendrobium catenatum | reverse complement strand
CGATTGCTTTCTTAATTTTAATGCATCATTTATCAAATTATGTTGTCATGTCCATGTTGTACACGTGTCATGTACTTTTCTTAATTAAGATCTTGAGATATAAATTGTATGAGTAGAAGCACTATTCTTCTTATAAAAATCATCTGACTTAGGTTTCGGTTGGGACGGCTTTCTTCCGCTTCTTAAAATAACTTTTTAATATAAAAATTAAAGTTTTAACTAAAAAACTGCTTTAAGAAGTAGTAAGAAAGTCATCTCAAACGAAATCTTCATTTCAATAAAGACACTCAACTTCAA
>NW_021478432.1:0-289 GCF_001605985.2 Dendrobium catenatum | reverse complement strand
TGGCCAGCACTCTCAAAGAATAATAAGCAAGCAAACTCAAAGAATCGATGAGTACTTTAAGCTAATAGTTTTGGGTGAGTAGGTAACTTCTTAACTCTCTTTATAATACTAGATATTAATTCAAGGCTACGTCTAGGACGGCTTTTTTATTACTTCTTAAAGTGGCTTTTGGATTTTTTTTTTTTAATTTTATGTACTATAAAATTGCTTTAAGAAAGTCATCCCAAACAAAACCTAAGTCTAACTCTTATGTGACTCATCAAGTTGATGCAATTTTATTATCTCTACA
>NW_021478431.1:0-1426 GCF_001605985.2 Dendrobium catenatum | reverse complement strand
TTTCAGACTTTTAAACCGCCGGCATTTAAAGGTGCAAGCGATCCAACAGTGGCTGATGACTGGTTGCTGAAGATTGGAAAGATTTACAAGTTCGTTGATCGACACAAGATCGATTGGCGATATTCATCAATATATAATCCAAGGGCAAATGGCTTGGTAGAAGCTTTTAATAAGACATTGATGAAATTTTTGAAGAAGATCCTCACTATGAACAAAAGAGAATGACATACGAAGATGGAAGAAGCGTTATGGTCATATCGCACAACCTACAAGACGCCAACCAAAGTCATTCCTTATTCACTAGTGTTCGGAATTGAAGCATTATTGCCACTAGAAGTTGAACTATCATCACTCCTGATAGCAATCCAGAACGATATCACTCAAGAGAAAAATTTTCGCCTGAGAATGGAAGAAATCGACACACTCGATGAATTTAGACTGTAAGCTCAACAAAAACTAAAAATCTATCGATGATGAATGGTAAAATCCTTCGATCGTATGGTGCGCCCTTGGGTATTTCAAGAAGGGAAATTGGTCCTGGTACTGAGAAGGCCAATCATCCCACACCAAAAAATCGGCGACAAGTTCTTCTCCAATTGGGAGGGCCCCTTTGTCATCGAGGTGTTTTAAGGAGGAGCTCAATTAATCAATATGGACGATCAGAGACCTATGTCACTAATTAACAATTGATACCTGAAGAAATACTATGCATAAGAATGACTATGTGTTAAACTATTATGTACTCTATACACATTCTTTGATATAAGTACATCTTATATTTTAAAATTCGCTTATGTCACAAGAATACATTTCAAAATCCCCCAGAAGACTGTAAGCATTTAAATATTTATTCTAGTCAATATCGAGTCGCATGTCGAAATCCCTAAATAAATATTTAAAATCTTGAAATACAAAGCCTATCCAAAATCTCCCTGTAAGATAGGGGGCATTTTAAAAATTTATTTATGTTGACATCGTGCTATGCGCCGAGATCCCCAAATAAATATTTAAAATCTCAAAATTCTAAATTCATTCAGTTCTAAAATGTCCCTACGAGACAGAGGGAACTTTAAATATTTATTCGGGTCGACATTGCGATACATGCCGAGATCTTCGAATAAATATATAAAATTATCAATATAAATATTCTTTTATGTTAAAGAATACGAATTCTTTTGCAAAGTATATGTCTGTGATCTTCCAAAAATTAGGGACACCACCTTCTCCAACGTGCCAAGATTTTAGAAGTCAGGAAAGAGACTTTTCTGACTACCACTCCAGCAACTTTTTTGCACGCGGGATATGGACGACTGAATTTGGCACCGAACCGCAGATTGCATGATGGGACTGTAGCAACGGCGGGATACGAGCAGGTAATGATGTTTTTAATTTTTATTTTGTTTATTTCATTTTTTTATTCCACCAC
>NW_021478430.1:0-384 GCF_001605985.2 Dendrobium catenatum | reverse complement strand
TGGGTAGACTTTAGGAATAATTCAACTCCAAAAATTCAAATTTTTCTGTCCAGCAAAACTGAAACAATTTCAGATTTTGAGATTGAAATCTAAGTGGAATTTCAGATTTTCCAAGTGTGGTAGGTAGGGAGTTGAGATGGAGGATTTAGCGTGAGTCAAGAGAGGTATTGGAGAGAGAAAAGGGGAAGAAGGGAATTGATTTCCAAAATCAATGATTTGATTTAAGAAATAACTGCAAGCATTGGGGAATTTGGTAGATTCAGCCAGGTGGGGAGTTACGGGAATGAAATTGAAATAAAGAATTAATTCCTAATTTCCTCTACAGAATTTGGAAGGTGGGGCTAATGCCATTTGAACAGGTGGGATGTGAAGAAGGAATTATGG
>NW_021478429.1:0-1899 GCF_001605985.2 Dendrobium catenatum | reverse complement strand
CTTGGGCTTGCCCATTTTCTATAAAAAGCTTAAAGTCACTCACTTTCAACCACTCCTCCAAAAAGTCGCTGTTCTCTTAGATGGTTGGAAAGCTAAATCATTATCTTTGGCGGGTAGGGTACAATATATCAATTTCACCATGTGCAACACCCTGGCTTACTGGATCAGGGGATCTATAATACCGAAATCTTGCTGTAAACTTATCAATCGGATGTGTGCTAGATTCACTTTTTTTGGTGACATTAATAAGAGAAAGCTACATATGGTATCTTGGAAACAAACATGCCTCCCTAAATGCAATGGTGGTTTGGGAATTCCTTCTATGGACTCCCTGTATCATAGCTATGTTTGTTCTGTTATTTGGAGGTTTTTAAATACAAAAAATTTACTTTTTGACTGGTGGAGGGAAAAATATTATTCACTATGGAACACTATGGCTGTGAACTGTACTTCTTATTGAAAAGTTTTGTGTAAGCTTGCTGAAGACATTAGGAACTGTATTACTTTTATAATCAATCCGACGAGCTGCCTATCTGTTTTTTGGGACCCTTGGTGTGGGGAAATTCAATTGCTAGCTATTTGAAACAAGAAAACACTATTGCTGCTTACTCTCAATACTTTGATTGGAAGGTGAAAGATTTAATTTGGGGAGCAACCTGGGCTGTCCCCAATTTTTTTGACAGTAATATTTCCGATTCTATCAATGATGTAGCTATCGAGATTTCTGATGAGAGCCATCTTTGGCTGGGAAATCAGAACCCCAAGTTTGTTCATTTCAGGAAGCATTTTTTTGGGCAACTGGAGATTGTGAATTGGCACAAATACATTTGGCATAAGAGAGCTTCTTTGCGTTTTTCTATATACGCCTGGCTTGCTTTTAAAGGGGGATTGAAAACGTCCGATGCGTTAGCTAAACGTGGCATTATCAGTCATAATTCTTGCTGCTTCTGTCATTGTGATATGGAAACTCTATCTCATTTATTCTATGATTGCAGTTTTACTTTCAATGTTATTAAAAAACTGCTGCCCTGGTTGGGTTCCCTTTTGATGAAACCCAACCTATTTCAAGTCTATGATAGTATTTTTGAGCAAAAATTCAACAAACATGATCGACACTACTATCTGCTCACTGTGTCGGCTACAATTTACTACCTTTGGAGAGCAAGAAATGATAGAATGTTTGGGGGAATCATTGACAGCCAACAAACAATTATTGTTAAAGTGAAAAAAGCTATCACACTCAAAACTTATGGCTGGAAGCACTAGTGTCTATTGCCAGTCCCGTTTCTCGTTGGGAGTTGTTTACGCTGCTAGAAGTTTCTGTGATGTTTCTAGTGCCTGTTGTTTTTTGGCCCGTTCTCTCTGGAATCTGCTTATACATGATGAAGATGGGGCTTATGAAGAATTTTGTGGTGCCTGTAAATTTTGCTTTGCTTACAGGATGCCAGGCAGATTTTGATGCAAAGGACAATGATGAATGCTGTTATTACAGCTGCCCCTCGGACGGTCTCCATGGCAACCAGGGGCTTCTGCATTCAGGCTGGTCCCGCTCGAGCATCTTTGCCTGAACGCCCTGAGTCCTTTAGGCTTTGCCATTTCTTTTTTTCATCTGCTTTGTATTTCGTTTCTTTAGAACTTCCATTCTCTATTTTTTGAGTACTGGGAGTTTTAGTTTTTGGTCTTTTACTTTACTTGTAATTTTTTCTCATATATGAAAGGGCTTTGCCCCAAAATTTCCCCAAAAAAAAAAAATAATAAAATTCCCCCAACATATTGAAAGCCTTACACACCGGTCCGAGATGGATTGTCCTCCCAAAAAAAAAAGGGCGAATTAAAGCTGATTGGTACTGTAGAAGGAAAATGTGAGTTTTGGATTTGGGTTTACTTTTAGCAATTTCA
>NW_021478428.1:0-357 GCF_001605985.2 Dendrobium catenatum | reverse complement strand
ACCATCATCATCGAGGAAAAAACATAAACGCCAAAAATTTTTCTATTTCATTGAATAGAGATAAATTATAGGTTTTCCCATTGATTAATCACTAGTACATTTTGTTAAAGTGTAAACAGAAATAAATATAGTTGTATTTAATTTCTCTGCTTAGCTGGCATTTGTTCAATGGCCAATAGGATATTCTCATATCTAAATAAACATGTAAACTGTACATTTCTAAACAATGAAATCATTCTCTGTTTTACATTTATTCTTCCGGTTCTCTTCTTGATCCCAGTTATCTTGCTCTCTGTTTCTTCATGGTATCAGAGACCTATGCAAGAACGGTCGATACAAAGATGAGCTCCGCCACAT
>NW_021478427.1:0-227 GCF_001605985.2 Dendrobium catenatum | reverse complement strand
ATCCAAACAAGATGTCGTCCACGTATATTTGAACATTGAGAATTTCTTCTTTGACCTTTTGTTAAAAGAGTGTAGTATCTACACTACCCTTTTTAAATCCTCTATCCAAAAGAAATGAGCTAAGTCTTTAGTACCATGCTCTAGGTGCCTGCTTTAATCCATATAGTACCTTCTTTAATTTAAATACATAGTTTGGAAATTGTGAACTTTCAAATCCGGGGGGTTGC
>NW_021478426.1:0-268 GCF_001605985.2 Dendrobium catenatum | reverse complement strand
CGTGAAGGTCTTTAATAGCAAATGAAGGCGAGTAGTGGCAAAGCAAGAAAATTTTTATAGCGAGGGCCCAAAATAACATTTTAAAAATTCAATTTTTTTTCATCCGGGCTTGTGACCATCTTTTTTATTCAATAACATTTTCAATTTTGCTCTTCATCATTTTAATTTACCTGAAGTGAAGGTGTTGATAAATTTGATTTTGATAATCTCTTAAAAAAGAAGTAAAAAAAAAATAATAATCTCTTAAAATATTTCTCCATAGAAGTTT
>NW_021478425.1:0-272 GCF_001605985.2 Dendrobium catenatum | reverse complement strand
TGAAATTGTGACAGTAAAGTTCGTCGGTAACAGAGAAAGCCCCTCCTCAAACTTAAGGGGAAATTCTATATGGTGGTGGTTAGACCTACAATGCTTTATGATGCATAATGTTGGACATAAAAAGAAAAGCATGATATTAATTTATGTGTTCCAGAGATGATGATGCTCAAGTGGATGAGTGGTTTTACTCTTAGAGACATGATATGAAATGATCATATACATTAAAAGGTTCGAGTAGCACTAGTGGAAGATAAGATTAGATAGATCAATCA
>NW_021478424.1:0-287 GCF_001605985.2 Dendrobium catenatum | reverse complement strand
GAATGGGTGACGTCAGCTTATATATTTAGTTAGCATTTTGGTTGGTCTTATGTGTTACAAGAAGTTTTCTCCATAAGTTCTTAACAAGCTAAGACTTCAGTGAGCTTAAATACTTAACTCAGCATAACAAGCATTCAAGCCAAACAACCAAAAAATAAACGACAGAAAAAAAAACGAAAAAAAAAAAAAAAAAAAAACCATTTAAGAAAAATAATTTAAGTGTGTGATAAATTGACGATGCAAAGATACATTTGAAAATGCCAAATAATAAAAGACCTAATTAAAGC
>NW_021478423.1:0-638 GCF_001605985.2 Dendrobium catenatum | reverse complement strand
TTATAATTAATTATGAATTAAATATAATTAATTATATGTCAAATATAATTAATTATATATGATTTATAATTAATTATGAATTAAAATGCATGCTTGCAAATCCCCCATACTCTCCTCTCTCGATGTTCGTGTCGGACCGGTAGACCACCTAAGCATGCCTTTAGTGAGCATGGTAGGAGGGAACCCGATGCGACACCTACAACGAGGTAGGCGAGTGACCCCTCGATCCACGTGTCAACCCCGACAACCACGCGGAGGTATGAAATTTTATAAACTCAAAACCCCACATCAATGTTCATGGCGAACCGGAAAACCGCCCCAAGCACGCCTTTAGTGCGCGTGATGGGATGGGATCCCGGTGCGGCACCTACGACGAGGCGGGGTCGCTCATAAGTACCCCGGGCGGGGGGAAATCAAAATTGCTTATAAAAAAATTGCTTTTTAAAACCCCAAGCACGCATTTAGTGCGCGTGGTGGGAGAAAAATAAAAATACAACCGCCGCGGTGTCTCACCAACACCAACCGTGCACGTCTTTAGTGAAGTGACGGGTAGGCGGCCTCTTGGCTTTTCCCCTAAACAGGGGAGACGCCGGGAGGCTATCGAAATTTTGTCTGAAATACAGACAAGGACTTGAAAC
>NW_021478422.1:0-291 GCF_001605985.2 Dendrobium catenatum | reverse complement strand
TAAGGTGATGGAGATCGGAAGGACCATAGTAGGCGATGGAGGTCGGAAGGACCGTAGTCGACAGAAGATAGGGGTCCAAAAGATCGTAATTGGCAAGAGACCGGAGTCTGAAAGACTGTAATTATAGGGTGGTACTTCGATGGAACTTTGGGCGTCATGCGGTGGCCTAGTAGAAGTCTAGGCTTCAAGTGGTGGTCTGGCAAAAGTTTGGACCTCAGGTGGTGGTCTAGTAGAAGTTCAGGCCTCACGTCGTGGTCTGGCATAACTCTGAGCATTATGTGGTGGTTCGGT
>NW_021478421.1:0-1225 GCF_001605985.2 Dendrobium catenatum | reverse complement strand
TTTGTTATGTCTCTAATTCTTTTATTTTTATATAAAAACAAATAAAGCATCTGAAATTATAATTAAATTTTCAAATTTTTCTTAATGAAACAACCTACAAAATTTATCTGTCACTAAGTTTAAACAGCACATTTTTTGATAAATGAACTAAAAATATTGTCTATTGTTTGATTAGGAAGGAATTATGATCATAATTCCGCTAATATTTTTCTCTATTATATCCTATTAAGAATCAAATTCATACTTAAATCTAATAAAAAAATTATTTTTAATACTTTCTAATCAAGTATTTATAGGTTTATCTCTACATTTCTTAATATGCTTGATATAAAACAACTACGCTCCTAACAATGTCATGAGAAGGTCAACATTTTAGATGACCAAACTATCTAAGACAACACTCTCTAATTTAATTTGCAATTGGAGCTACTCCAAGGTTTTCATGTACATACTAGGAACACATTATTTTTATGAGAGATAAAAATTAGACCCAAAATTAAAATTTTCAAAAATATGATGGGAAGAACTCAAAATGAAAGAAACATACTGTGATCATCGAGTGACGGAGAGCTTTCATCAGAATATTGAAGTTCTAAAACTGAAACAGGACTAAGCTGGTGATCATTCGAGTAGTCCGAGAAGCAAGAAAAAACACTGGATTTTCTGTTGTCAGCGCTACTGGTCTTGCCATAGGCAAGCTTGGCCAATACTCGTTTCAGAAAGGCTGCAGCTCTGCCGTTCCTGATGCCTCCCTGATTGCTGAGCTTTCGCATTTCAAAGAGGAAAGGTTCTTGCGGCTCCTGAAGAAACTCAGAAAGCATCCTCCTTCCAAGTTGCGTGGAGAAGTTGGAAAGAGATGGAGATGCCATTGATCTTACCAGCAGATCAGGAGAGTTGATCAGAAAGAGTAGGAAATGACTTAAATTGAATGGTAGAGAAGGAAGGGAACAATGTATCGATGGCTGATGTGATTGAAGCATGGAGTGGACAAAGGCTGATACGATTGATGTGGAAGAAGTTGGATTGATTATTGCTGGCTTATAAGGAGTTAGAGCAAGAAACATGGAGCAAGAATCGCTCCTCTTTGTTGCTCAGGCAACAGACACTTAGCCAGTCAGAAAAAATAAGATAATCAGCAAATTGAGGTTCTATACGAATGAGACAAATATTTACATGCTACGTGTGTCCTCTATGATGTGCTTTTAATATATAAAGAATCAAAAGT
>NW_021478420.1:0-261 GCF_001605985.2 Dendrobium catenatum | reverse complement strand
CTTTTGATTTTCCAATAATTCTATTCAGGCTTTGATACCACTCCTAGAAACTCTAACAAAATTCTGCAACCATTTTAATCGGGAGTTTTCGTAGGGGATTTTTGTCTCTCTCTACGATGTAATTAACTATGAGGGCTTGCGCTCGTAGGAAGTTTGGAACCACATACACCTGATTTTAAATTTGATTTTAAAATTCCACTATATTTCTTTGGGAAAACTTAAATAATGATCGTCGTCGTTGCATTAGAAGAATTATCGTAG
>NW_021478419.1:0-206 GCF_001605985.2 Dendrobium catenatum | reverse complement strand
ATCAGATAAATCATATATATTAATTTAACACATAACAGATAACAGAACAGAATCCCTGACACTGACAGAATCTCAACGGATTCTGGCCCCTTATGCCTCCCTTCCCAGACACTGACAGAATCTGTCGGATTCTGGCCCCTTATGCCTCCCTTTGTGCTCACGGTACCAAAATAGATGTGCTTATAGCACCAGAACAGAATTCATCG
>NW_021478418.1:0-223 GCF_001605985.2 Dendrobium catenatum | reverse complement strand
TATAAAGGATTAATTGGATCATTTCTTTTATTAATTGCTAGTAGATATGATATTATGTTTAGTGTTCATCTATGTACTATATTTTAGACTGATCCAAAAGAATCCCACCTAATTGCTGTTAAGGGAATCCTTATATGTCTCTTAGAAACCCAAAACTTGGGAATCTGATATCCTTTGAAATCATATGATATTCTAATTCAAACTTTGTTAAATATAGGGTTGA
>NW_021478417.1:0-278 GCF_001605985.2 Dendrobium catenatum | reverse complement strand
AGATCTGCCATTCAACAGAATAATAATTATAAACCATAGATGTATATTTTAACCTGCTCGTAAATATATTTTATAAGCACCTCACATGTTGTGTTTCTTTTAAAGTACTTATAAGGGTTTATTTTTAATGAGCTGGAGTTTTAACATTTAAGTTTTAACAGCTACAATGCAATTACAGAAAAGTTTAGTGATGCTAACGCAAATAACCCCTTAATGAGCCTATAAATACTTGCTTGCCACAGCGGGAATTTCCCCGCTCTCCCAGTTCTATCGCTGCT
>NW_021478416.1:0-289 GCF_001605985.2 Dendrobium catenatum | reverse complement strand
ATATAACAGATTCTTTCAAAAAAAGATAGAATTTACTGCTTTCAAGTACAGTTATGCTAATTTATCTTATAGTTAACAAAAGAGAACACTGTTAGGAAATACTTGAGTTCGCAAGAAACCCTAAGGGAAATACTTTAGTTCGCAAGCAAACCTAACCACAATTGGTGCAAACAATGAGTAAAACGGTTGTTTACAGCATAAATCAGCAAAAATGGAAAAATTCAAAGAAAATGAAATATTCCACTAGTTGTTGAAAACAACAAAAGATACAAGTTTTTTCAATTCGAGA
>NW_021478415.1:0-316 GCF_001605985.2 Dendrobium catenatum | reverse complement strand
ATATTGATTCAGTAGAGTAATAGTCTTATATTATTGTTGTGAACATTTTATTGTAATTTGGTGAATTGTGATTTTGTAGGATTTTTGTATAAATTTGATAGACTGCCGTTACGCTGCCGAATTTCGTACGGTTTTTGATTTTTCTGAGATTGATGAATTGAATAGATATGTATATGAATGTTGATATGATTGCTCTATTGTTATTATTGTTACTGAAAGACAAGTGCAGACTGGTTATTGTGTCAATGGATATGGATATGGATATGAATATATTTATGAATTTCTACAACAACACTATGGATATCTACAACAGCAC
>NW_021478414.1:0-341 GCF_001605985.2 Dendrobium catenatum | reverse complement strand
AAGATTAAGTTGAAGACCAGCAAATTTGGAGAAGAGCTCCAAGATTTTCATAAGATTGTCACAATTTGTAGTTTCAGCTTTCCCAAAAACCAGATGATCATCGGCATAAGTAAGATGAGAAAGTTTGAAATTGTCCAACTTGAAGCCTTCAAAACTGTGTGGCTGAGAGGGATCATCAATGAGACAGGAGAGAGCATCCATAATAATGCAAAAAAGATACGGACTGAGGGGGCACCTATAACGACCCCAAGATCCGTGTAGCGAAAGGATTCATCTGATCGTTCTATTTCCTCTTTTTTTTTTCTTTCTTCTTTTCTTTCTATCGGTTTCCTCATCTGTTG
>NW_021478413.1:0-346 GCF_001605985.2 Dendrobium catenatum | reverse complement strand
ATATCTTTATCCCAGATTCTGTCCATGCCAATAAAATATGATACCCGCAACTCCTCAATTGCAGCAATATCACAAAAAGTAGGCCATCTTGAAATAGATCAATCCCAAATCCATACATGATTTACTACATCAATACTCCTGCCATTACAAACCTTCCAACGCATGCAAGAGATCAAACTATTTGCCCCATCACAGATCAGCTTCCAAATAGCAGAATCACCACGTTCAGCTCAACATTCCATGGCCATTTACCATATTTCTGCATCATACACATCTGGAATAGATTCTGCGGTTTGCTAATAAATTCCAAAGCAATTCTTGACCTTAGAGGCCCAATCCAATCAAC
>NW_021478412.1:0-218 GCF_001605985.2 Dendrobium catenatum | reverse complement strand
CACTTGTGGCCCTCACTTTCATCAGACCACCACTTGATGGCCTCACCTTCACCAGACCTCCACTAGGCCCTCACCTGTATCGGACCACCAATTAAGGCCATCACCTTCGTCTCACCACCACTTGAGGCCCTGAGCTCCATCGAACAACCACTTAAGGCCCCAAGCTCTGATGGACCACCACTTGAGGCCCTGAACATCACCGAACCACCATCTGATGC
>NW_021478411.1:0-742 GCF_001605985.2 Dendrobium catenatum | reverse complement strand
TATAACAAATGTAAAAGATTTGTATCTCACTCTCTAACTGAGTGTATGAGAGATTGGAACAAGTTAAGACAATCCATATTGATCCTCTATTTATCTCTACATTTTTTTTTGCATTAAATATGCATATTATATTTTATTTTATAATTTAACACCTTACATATTGAAATACAGGGCCGGACCTGTGCTTATGTGGACCTATGCTTATGTGAGTTGGACACCCTCAAAATTTTAATAAAATAGTTTAAGGGTATTTTAGTTGTTTCCCCGTCCATAATCATAGTTTACCCATCAAAGAGAAAAAAAGACCACAAAACGGCAGCAATTTTTCGACCAGCAGCCGCAAACGTTCACTAGCGCCTGCGAGCCATATCTAGCTCTAACACAAAAAATATTTTTGAGTTCGAGCAATTAGAGCAGTAGCCGCAAACCTTGTTCGGTCGTTCCATAGTGCCTGCAATTGTCTGTAATCCGTGTCCAGCTCCAAGCCTCCAATCGCTTGCAATATTTATGATCTTGAGAAAGCCAGTAAAACCAAGGTTTGTTATTTGACAACCCTATTTTCCTATTTATCATCCTATTTTAGCTTGAAAGAATTTTTAATTTATTTATCATAATAAAATACAAAATTTTATTTTGAATTATGTCCTCATTTTATTTATTTTTTAAATATTAATCTATTTATATGAAATTTTCTCCACCCTAAAATGAAAGGTTGGTTATATATGCCATGATAATACTAGTA
>NW_021478410.1:0-504 GCF_001605985.2 Dendrobium catenatum | reverse complement strand
ATTCTCACCTTTGAGTACCAAGTGAATCCTTCACGCTCCAGTAGTAAAAATCCTCCTTCAAACACTCTCTCACACTCTCTCCTTCATTCTCCCTTCAGTTAACATGAAGATCAGTAGGCAAAAAGATTAAGAGGCAGTTTTAATTGGACTTTATATAGGAAAGACACAAAAAAACCGTCCAAAAACTGCTGATTTTTAAGTCTGTACATAGTGGATCGTCCTGTATGATCTTCAGGTTGTCTTGTATGAATATACTTAAATTAGTTGCATACGAACCCAATGTATATTGGTACGAACTGACTTCGTACCTGATCATCGTCCCGTACGAACTAAGTTCGTTTGATACGAACAGTTATATCATGGGTTGGTTTGGATGAACTGCAGGACGTTCTCAAAATTTCAAGAGAGAACAATTCGTCCAGGGACGAATAGGAGTTCGTCTGTACGAACATTTTCCAGAGAGTTTAGTCCTGGAACGAATATAGGATTTCGTTTAGACGAAAA
>NW_021478409.1:0-408 GCF_001605985.2 Dendrobium catenatum | reverse complement strand
TGCGTAAATAGAAATAGAATGATACAAGTCTTTAATGAATCAGTAGCTCCCTAAAAATATATCATTTGAAGTAAAACCTAATGAGCATATGATCCAATTAATAGAACATACAACAAACAAAATGAAACCAGAAAACCAACGAGGAGCCACAAAAAAGCCCAACTTACGGCCGATAAGCAAACTAGAGAATCCCAGAAGAAGAGTAGCAACACAATTGGAGTAAACAGAAGGATCTATATGAGCATCTGCAAGGCAAAACAACTCTAATGAAAAATAATAAGTTCTGAATAAAAGAAACAACACAAGCATAGCCAATCTTAAAAGAAACAGGCATAACCCAAACCAAACTGCCAACACAAAACCCATAACCGCGCAGCCAAACCCCAACCAAAATGATCACAAATAAAG
>NW_021478408.1:0-247 GCF_001605985.2 Dendrobium catenatum | reverse complement strand
TTGACGCCCCCAACATTGCCTTAATCCTCCTCCACTCCGAAGCCAAACTCCTCTTCGTCGATCACCAATTAGTCCCTCTCGCTTCCAATGCCCTTCGCCATCTCCGAGAAGCAAAGGCGGGACCTTTGCCAATCATTGTTGTCATAGAAGAACCGGCCGGCGCCACAACACACAAAAACGCTGCCGGAGGCTTAGAATATGAAGAACTAATCGCAGCGGGAGATCCGACTGCAGAGCTTCCGGTAAT
>NW_021478407.1:0-1222 GCF_001605985.2 Dendrobium catenatum | reverse complement strand
TGAGAGAGAGAGAGATAGAGCAAGAGAGCGAGAGGGATAGAGAGAGAGGGAGAGAGAGATAGAGAGAGAGGGATAGAGTGAGAGAGAGAGGTATAGAGTGAGAGAGAGAGAGAGAGAGAGCAAATGAGTGCAAGCTAGAGAAAGAGCAAGCTAGAGAAAGAACAAGAGAGAGCAAGTGAGAGAGCAAGAGATAGAGCGAGAGAGAGAAAGAGACGGAGAGAGAGAGTGAAATGGAGAGAGAGAGGGAGAGGGAGAGAGAGATAGCAAGAAAGAGAGAGAGAGAGAGCAAGAAAGAGCAAGGGGGTGCAAGAGAGAGAGAGGGAGAGAGAGAGAGCAAGAGAGAGAGAGAGAAATTAAGAGAGCAAGAGAGAGAGAGGGAGAAAGAGAGAGAGATAGATAGAGAGAGAGTGAGTAAGAGATAGAGAGAGAGCAAGAGAGAGAGAACGAGAGAGAGAAAGTGAGAGCAAGCTAGAGAAAGCAAGCTAGAGAAAGAATAAGAGAGAGCAAGAGAGTGCAAGAGACAGAAAGATAGAGTTAGAGTCAGGGAGGGGGAGAGAGAGAGAGGGAGGAAAGAGAGAGAGAGAGAGAGGGAGAGAGAGAGGGGGGGAGAGGGGGAGAGGGAGAGAGTGAGAGAGAGAGAGAGGGAGAGAGAGTGAGCAAAAAGAAAGATAAAGAGAGAGAGAGAGGGAGAGAGAGAGAGGGAGAGAGAGAGAAAGAGAGAGTGAGAGAGAGAGAGTGAGAGAGAGAGAGAGTGCAAGTGAGAGCAAACTAGAGAAAGAGAAAGCTAGAGAAAGAAAAACAGAGAGCAAGAGAGAGCAAGGAGGAGAGAAAGATTTGGAGAGAGAGAGAGAGAGAGAGAGAGGGAGGGAGAGAGAGAGAGGGAGAGGAAGGGAGTGAGTGAGAGAGAGAGAGAGCGCGAGAGAGAGCAAGTTAGAGAAAGAATAAGAAAGAGCAAGAGAGAGCAAGAGAGAGATAGAGATAGAGAGGTGAGTGAGAGAGAGAGAGGGAGATAGTGAGAGAGAGAGGGGAGAGAGCGAGCTAGCGAGAGAGAGAGAGAGAGAGAGAGAGAGAGAGAAAGCAAGAAAGTGCAAGGGAGTGCAAAAGAGAGGGAGAGAGAGAGGGAGAGAGGGAGAGAGAGAGAGCGGGAGAGAGTGAGAGAGAGAGGGAGAGAGAGAGACAGAGAGAGAGTGAGCAAGGGAGGGAGCAAGAGAGAGGGAGGGAG
>NW_021478406.1:0-282 GCF_001605985.2 Dendrobium catenatum | reverse complement strand
CGTACTCCACCACTGGCGAATGGTCATGTGGGGAGGAAACTTGCTCCACACATAAGACCGAAACTAGCAAACTAGGATGGTGCCACAAAGGGCGTACTCCACCACTGGCGAATGGTCATGTGGGGAGGAAACTTTCTCCACACAGAGGACCGAAACTGGCAAACTAGGATTGTGCCACGAAGGGCGTACTCCACCACTAGCTAATGATCATGTGGGGAGGAAACTTGCTCCACGTAGAGGACAAAAACTGGCAAACTAAGATGGTGCCACGAAGGGCGTACT
>NW_021478405.1:0-213 GCF_001605985.2 Dendrobium catenatum | reverse complement strand
ATGTAAATTAAATTTATATTAAATATATTATATTATTATTATTATTTATTACATCATCTTATTCGACCCTAATTGAACCAGTCAAATCGTTAACATCTTATTTTTTCAGTTTATTGTCTGATCGGATTTTCACAACCTTGCTTAAAAAATAAAGCCAATAGTTGTTATTTTATTTAAAAACTAAAATTTTTATATTTTTCATACTTTAAGTGT
>NW_021478404.1:0-230 GCF_001605985.2 Dendrobium catenatum | reverse complement strand
AAGTGATTGATATAAGGTATGCAAATAAAATTAAAACATTAGCCAAATCATAAAATTCATATAATTTAAGAAGAGATATAACATAGAAAATAAAAATGATGATATAAAAATTTTAAAAATGATAGAAAATCATTGTAAAAATCAACACATGAGTATATTTAGACATTTAAGATAGAGATATAACATAGAATTTATCAACACATGAGTATATTTAGACATTTAAGATAGAG
>NW_021478403.1:0-556 GCF_001605985.2 Dendrobium catenatum | reverse complement strand
AAATCTAATATATATATATTTTTTAATTTTGTGTGAATTTAATTGAAAACTCATACACACTTAAGGACCTCTATGCTTAAAATCAAAGCTCAAATAATACCTTTGAATTTAGGATTGAACTTTGGGCCTTCATAAAAAATAGTTATATTCATAATGAAAGGGTAAATTGTCTTGATATGCTTCATAGTAGATATAATTGATTAAATATGCCATCTTTTTTTGTTTTTTTTTTTTAATTTAGAGAAATATGCATAAAAGCTCATTTCACACGAAAAAGCTCTTCTTATACATGTATCCCCAATGTCTAGAAATAATGTGCTCCACACTTTGACGCTTAGGCATTCACCACTGTTGATTTTATCTTTTTGATTAGTTCTTCGTTTAGTGAGAAAAGATGGTCGTGATGGTGAAGCTCAATCACATAAACAATTTAACAAATTTCAATAGACGTAGGAAATATGACACCTCAAAATTCAAATTGGAGGAATTACTCATATTTCTATCTTTTATGCATCAACAAGAGCTTACAGAACTCAATATAAGCTGGAAATATAAT
>NW_021478402.1:0-461 GCF_001605985.2 Dendrobium catenatum | reverse complement strand
ATCCGATCCGATTTTCAAAACATTGCAAAAAACTAATGATAATGCATCTAATATACTGACTAATGTTTTTTACTTTAAATATATATTACATAAATAACTTAAAAATAAGTATCTCTTCTCTTTTTTAAATAAATTAATTAAATATTTTAATGGCTATTAGATATTGTTGCGTCATGGAATATTTGTGATGGTAGAGAAATTTAAATTTTAGTGTCATAGCTTTGTACAAAGATCTAGCACACAACAGATGAAAGATATGATTGCAACATTTATAAGGAATACTAGAGTTTTTATGTGGAAACCCCTGGAAAGGAGGAAAACCATAGGGCCGTACCTAGTTTAAATGAATTCACTAGTGTGTGTAGTTGATAATAAAGAAGGCCCTTTCTTGGGGGAGGCATTGGCTCGATGTAGCAAATATATATCATATAGAGTGCTTTATGTTGTGGGAGTTGGAAGAA
>NW_021478401.1:0-207 GCF_001605985.2 Dendrobium catenatum | reverse complement strand
CCAAATTTCCAAGATTCCAAATATTCAAATTCCAAATCCCAAATGTATGCTGCTACTATATGCCAGATAACGCGTATCTCTACGTATCTGATCGATGACTAGCCTTAATCGAAAGTTCTCTCTCGTCACCGGGAGTAATTAACTATAGGGGCTTGCGCCTATATGAAACCAGAACTCAGATCATAAAGACCTCACAAAATGAGGGCG
>NW_021478400.1:0-296 GCF_001605985.2 Dendrobium catenatum | reverse complement strand
TTGCCAATTAGAAGATTATCAAGGACTCCTCTCATCCTTTTGGCATTCACCAAAATGAGGAAGAGACCTTTAAAGAGTACTTCCAATTTTTTTGAAGCACATCAAATTTTAAGAGTAAATTCAAAGTTACTATTGGGTAGTTTTCTTAGTGGTCTTTCTTCTTTAGACCTTTTTATTCCTTATTGAAACTAGAGAAAATTCACTCTTATTTGATTTTATTCATCTAGTAAACACACAAATAACTACTGATGAGATTATCAGTGACATCAAAATTAATTAGACAATCCTAACACATT
>NW_021478399.1:0-518 GCF_001605985.2 Dendrobium catenatum | reverse complement strand
CAAAAATTGGTCGTAACATGGACTTCGATGTAAAAGATTAATCACATGCTACACTATCAGTATTTAGAAGGCAAGGAAAACCTAAAGGCAAATGTGTTGAAAGATATCTCAAGGATTTAGAAATAAATACAGCGAATTTATATGTACTACTGAACTGTGAAGAAGTTGAGCCAATCTTAGAGTAAGTTCTAACATAATGTTAATAATTAATTAGTAATGTTTATTTAAAATACTAAAGTATTATTTGTCACCAGGTATTTCGTAAGCAATTTGCCTTTGACAGATTCAAGGGATATTGAGAAAGCTGTTGCAAATGAATTTCCAACTTGGTTCAGATCATATGTGAGCACATTTTTTTATAATTTTAAATCTTATTTATTATCAAAAATACTAATATTTGAAAATGTTTTTAGGTACAAAACCCTGATAACAAATGTTTCAATAAAAATTTGCAAGCATTAGCATGGGGTCCAATGCGAAGAGTAAAAACTTGGCCAATATATATAGTGAATGGGTTC
>NW_021478398.1:728-1119 GCF_001605985.2 Dendrobium catenatum | reverse complement strand
CAAACTCAAACATTAGACAATCTCAACAAAAAACCCAGTTTAGGATCAACCCTAGCCAGACGACCTACTACATATACTTTAGATGATTTGTTAGGACAACTGATTCTAGATCTAGGCTAGGCCAGTGTTTACTTTTCTAATGGGTGTCAGATTTTCAAGATTTTATTGCATGTTGTGACTGAAATGTTTGATGTGAGTGTTTATTTACTTTTACTACATTTTGCAGATTGATGGTTGATTGTGCGTCAGATTTACCCCTAGGTTAGGGATGATATATATTAATTCAATCTTATGTAGGTGACCATGCTCATATTGGGCAATAAAGGGGGCTAAATAATTAATAAATATATCAGCTACAGGTTCTTCTTCTTCTTCTTCTTCTTCTCTCTCT
>NW_021478398.1:0-626 GCF_001605985.2 Dendrobium catenatum | reverse complement strand
TCTTCTTCTTCTTCTTCTTCTTCTTCTTCTTCTTCTTTTTCTCTAGATCTCTTCCTTTTTATCGTTTTGGATTGTCTGATGTAAGTTACTATGCGAAACGATGCTTCATTCGACGCTCAACTGCTCGGTGTGGGGCCAACTTGGAAGAGATGCGTTGCTTTGTATCTTTTTTTTCCTAATTTTTTTCATTTTTTTTTAATTAGTCAACAATGAGACAATTGTATTATGATCTATTTATGTGATATGAGATATGAGTTTTGAAATATCGATGATGACATTTTTTTATGAGGAGAGAAGTTGTGACACATCCATATTTAGTCATTTGGTTTGGACTGTTCTAACTTAAGTGGAAAAGGTAAATTTTTTATTTTTATTTTTTGTTTTAAACCCATTTACATGTCATTGAGAGTATTTTAATACTTGAACAAGTTGGATGTGTTCTAGAGTGAGTTCAAGTGTTTGGAATAAATTTTTGAAAAATCTACAAATTTTACTTTTGAAGTGCCCAAATGTTGGGTGTCTGAGCATCGCGACACTACACTGCTCCCAATAACGAAATAATGACATCGCAGTGTTCTTGACTCTAAAATTTGACATTTGAACTAGCATCGCAATACCCGGTAGTA
>NW_021478397.1:0-208 GCF_001605985.2 Dendrobium catenatum | reverse complement strand
TACAGACTGACACTATCCTAACCTACGCAATCTTGTAATGGTTTCGTTTGTTCGTCCGATCTTTGATTCCTGAAAAGTTAGAAGTAACATGTAGTCCAAGAGAATCAATAGTGTTTGTCAATCATCAAAACATAAGTCATGAAAAAATATTTGCAACATTTTTTCCAACTCTTCAATTTTTTGTAATTTCACCTTCTCCCAAATAAAA
>NW_021478396.1:0-277 GCF_001605985.2 Dendrobium catenatum | reverse complement strand
ATTTGATTTTGCTCCAACGACGAGGAAGCCAGCTGCGTGGAAACGACGGGATTTGATCCAAGACAGCCGGATTTCGATTGAACTGAGGTATTGCATTGAATGGCATTAATTTGAATTTGACTTTTTACTCTATTTGGCATGCTATTAGAAATTTATTTAAGTAAAAATCCATATTAGTGATATGTCATTGCTGAATTAATTCGAAACAGCCAAAATGTCTTAATCAAGTCAATGGTCGCCTCGATTTATGAAGTTTCTCGATTTGCGTGGCAATTGC
>NW_021478395.1:0-213 GCF_001605985.2 Dendrobium catenatum | reverse complement strand
CCATAGGTTTCTCCTCAACCTTCTCCTTTCCAGGAGTGGCTTTGAGTTTTGGGCAATCAATTTTGATATGACCTGGTTTCCTGCATTCATAACAAATCACTTCATTAGAAACCTTGCCATTTCTATTAAACTTACCTCTATTCCATTGCTGGCGTCTCTTCTGTTTCCTCTTTAAAAAGCTTCTGAATTGTCTAGTCATCAGTGCAACATCAT
>NW_021478394.1:0-291 GCF_001605985.2 Dendrobium catenatum | reverse complement strand
ACAAACCCATCTGCCTTTCAAAATTTACCCCAGAACTTATATCAGTTAAAACTCCCTCACCGAATAAAAAGAAAAGCAAGCGGAGGCCGAGGCCGAATTTTCGGAGCCCACAGACACTTCCCCTTTAGTGGATAATGTTTAGTCTCTTATGTTGGAATTGCAGAGTTGCTCGTAAGGAGATGGACAATTACTTATGACACCTCATTGGGGAGCACAGGGTTAGTCTCATTGGTTTGCCTGAGACTAAAATGGAACTTGTTTGTAGAAAAGACATTTTACAGAATTGCTGGG
>NW_021478393.1:0-420 GCF_001605985.2 Dendrobium catenatum | reverse complement strand
ATATGCTCATTTCGTATCCTGTCTCTAAGAATAAATTGACACATCCACCTGAGCATCCTTATCTTAGCAACACTTTAACTTAATAATATGCTTCTCTTTTAATGGCCAACATTCTGCTACATAAAGATTAAAGGTCTCACCATCATTTACCCTTAAGTTTGAGCGATACTTTTCTATCACACAATAAAGCCGAAGCATTCCTCCACTTCAACCATCCAAATTGAATTCTACTAATAATATCCTCATCTATTTCACCATCACTCTGAACAATAGACCCAAGATATCTAAAACGAGTATGATTATTAATGACTTGATCGCTCAAAGTCACAAAATCCACACTAGATCTACTACTACTAAAATTACACTCCATGTATTCGGTTTTAGATCTACTCAAAAGAAAGACTTTATACTCTAAGGTTG
>NW_021478392.1:0-208 GCF_001605985.2 Dendrobium catenatum | reverse complement strand
CTTTAAATAAATACATGATTGTGGGGATCAATGTATTATTTTCAATACATTCATATTAGGTCTTCAAGGCCTACAATCAAAAGAATTCACTAAATCAAAGGCATGAAGCCTATGAAACCCGATCCTCGAGCAACAACTTACTCGAGTTGACAAGGTCCAATCAACAAAAATGAAATGACCCCGAACACCCCGATGATGGCCGTGTTGA
>NW_021478391.1:0-239 GCF_001605985.2 Dendrobium catenatum | reverse complement strand
CTCTCTCTCTCTCTCTCTCTCTCTGGATCGGGATGGCTGAGAGATCGTGCAAGGCTTCGATCGAGCTGACTTTAGCTGGATGGGTTCGGCTGTGGAGGAGGTCGAGCGTGGAGAGGATGTCGGCTATGTGAGAGGAAGATCGGGTGGAGAGGAATCGGAGACTGGGGATGGGATTCCGGCGTCGAGTCTAGCGGCTGACGGGATTTGGTCGGAGATCGCTCGTGGATTCAGAAGCAGAG
>NW_021478390.1:0-249 GCF_001605985.2 Dendrobium catenatum | reverse complement strand
TATGGAATGTTCATACGAAAAAGTTAAATGTTTGGGTATGGAAAGAGAAGTAAATTGTCTTTGAGAAATTTTTGGAAGTAAAATTTGTGTTTGTTGAAAGGTGTTTATGAATATTGAAATGTACGAAAGTGTTTTGAAAAGGAAGATTGTAGAATATAATTTTGGGATGGGAGAAGTATACAAATGTAAGAGTTAAGGTGTTTAGTTTGTGAAAATTGTGTAAGTTTGGAAGAGTGAAATTGAATGTTA
>NW_021478389.1:0-250 GCF_001605985.2 Dendrobium catenatum | reverse complement strand
ATTTACTTAGCATTAGTCAACTGTGTGACAAAGGTTTCGATGTTAAATTTTTTACTGATAGATGCCTGATTAGTTTACTTGCTTGAAGTAATTTTAGAAGGAAAACAAATGAACAATGTTTACATGTTAGACCTTGATCGTGTAGATAACTCAAAATCATTAAGCTTGAAAACAATAGTTGATGACTCGTGGCTATGACATAGGAGACTATGACATGCTAGTATAAAAACTCTTAGAAACATCACTCAGA
>NW_021478388.1:0-206 GCF_001605985.2 Dendrobium catenatum | reverse complement strand
TTTCCTACTTATATAGAAGAACAACAATCTCAAATTGAAGTGCCATTAAGAAGATCCACAAGGGAAATAAGAATAGTGATTTCAGATGACTATATTATATATCTCCAAGAGCATAAGTTTGATATGATATTGGAAGATGACTCAATCTCATTCAGCTAGGTTAAATAATATTTTAATTTTAAAAAGTGGATAGAAGCCATGGAAGA
>NW_021478387.1:0-468 GCF_001605985.2 Dendrobium catenatum | reverse complement strand
TGAAGCAACCCTTGTGAATCTCCTCACAAGCTCCCCTTCACAAGATCCTCTCTCTCTCCCACTCTCTCTTTCTCTCCTCAAGGCCTTCTCAGGTCAAGGCAACAGCCAAAGGTTATAAAAATGTTGAACAAGAGCTTTTAAATAGAAGAGCTTTAAAAGAGCTCATTAATTGCAAGTAGTCGACTTTATTATTCAGGCCGATATGGACATCGGCCTGGCCGATCAGTACAAATCCCATCAGATCGGCCAGAGCATCGCCCTGGATGGACTCCTGGATGATTGAAATTTGTCTTGATCGTCCCGGCCGATCTCACGATCGTCCTGGCCGATCAATTCAAATCAGAGAAAAATCGTCCTGACTATCGCCCTGTTTTTGAGCTGGCCAATATTTATCGTCCTGAAGTAACTTAAGGTTTTTGACAGGATCATCTTGGCCGATCTTGCGATCATCCAGGACGATATGATCGT
>NW_021478386.1:0-246 GCF_001605985.2 Dendrobium catenatum | reverse complement strand
CTTGTAATTATGTTCTTTAATATGTGGTTATAAATGTAATATCACATTTCTGTATGTATATCTGTAAGAGAGGGTTTAGATAACATAACATTTGTCATGTCGCTTGTGGTTTACAATGGAGAATGTGATGGATTTGTATCTGACCATAGTTGATGATTGAGTTAAGGGGTGTGAATTAATTGGTCACGTAGGTTTGGATTTGTTGAATCTTTAGCTATCGAACATTGGTTGTTGTTCCTTAGGGGG
>NW_021478385.1:0-466 GCF_001605985.2 Dendrobium catenatum | reverse complement strand
ATTATTGTTCAATTTGAGTTAAATTCAGCTTGAGTCCGACTCAAGGATTTTCCCCAATCTCATCAAGAGTTTGCATGTGTGAGATTTGGAATATTATTCTCCACCAATCATTATAGTCCCTTAGATTAGAGTTTTTCACGAATCATTTTTGAGAAATGAAAGTTCAAGTCTTTATAGATTCCGGTCCACATTCAAGTTCACCTTCTTTTGTTTATGTGACAAGTCTTTTGTAGCCTCTTGAGTTCAGTTCGGGTTAAATCCACTTGATGTATAAATCAAGTTCAATCTCATGTGCACATTTAAGTCTTATAATTTCAAATTTATTTGGGTTCAAATTTATTTAAATCATTTAGATTTTGTCCAAAGTCCAAGTAGAAGTCTTCCATTGTTCTTCTAAGTTCAATCAAGTCCGGATCTCAAATTGTTCAAGTCCTTGGATTTTCAATCCAAATTTCGGCAGCCTCCA
>NW_021478384.1:0-400 GCF_001605985.2 Dendrobium catenatum | reverse complement strand
CAATCAAATAGAAGGGATGGACTTTGAGGAGACTTTTTCCCCTGTAGCTAGATTGGAATCCATTAGAGTGCTATTAGCCTTTGCCTGTTATAAATGATTTAAGCTTTTTCAAATGGATGTCAAGAGTGTCTTTTTAAATGGGAAAATAAAAGAAGATGTTTTGTAGAACAACCTCCAGGTTTTGAAAGCTCCCAATTTCCAAATCATGTTTTTAAATTAAAAAGGCTTTATATGGTTTAAAGCAGACACCAAGAGCTTGGTATGAGAGGCTTAGCACATTCTTACTAGAAAGGGAGTTTGTCAAGAGGAACGTAGACACCACCCTTTTTCTTAGGAGAGTTGGAGATGATTTACTCATTGTTCAGATTTATGTGGATGATATACTCTTTGGATCGTCTAA
>NW_021478383.1:0-242 GCF_001605985.2 Dendrobium catenatum | reverse complement strand
ATTAATTGTATAGATTATTTATCATTCATATTGATAGTTTATTAATTGGTGTTGATTAGCATTGGGCATATATGTTTTTTTTTTTGTGCCTTGCATTGAAAACAGATGGTGAGTTTTGATTATTTGTTGGACTTTGTAAGCTCGTTATGTGGTTTTACTATGATATCAATTAAATATAACGAGCCAACAGATTGAGGCTTAGTAGTTGGTGGGAAAAATTGTGTCACACCACGCAGATTTTG
>NW_021478382.1:0-289 GCF_001605985.2 Dendrobium catenatum | reverse complement strand
AATAAATTTTAGTTTCAGCAAATGAATGTTTGGTACATACGAACCTTTGAGCATGGGAAGATAGTATCAGTTCTTGATAAGAAGAACGGTGGTCATAACTTGGGTTAATGCCTCGCCCATGGACTTATTCAAATTGAACATAAAGAATTAAAATCCTCCTTTAAGCTTCATTAAGTACGAACTCACATATTTCATCGTCCGTCACTTGAATTGCTGTATAACCTCTATTATTAGGAAGACGACATAAAAGGTCGACCCGGCACGATTCATTTTCACGGTGTAATACTTT
>NW_021478381.1:0-271 GCF_001605985.2 Dendrobium catenatum | reverse complement strand
CATAAGAGCGGTCTTAAGCCAGAAAGCCAATAGGATGTCGTAAAAGAGAACTTAGACCTAAATACTGATTTAAACAGGATTGGCTACCGTAAGAGCGGACTTAAGCCAGAAAGCCAATAGGATGCCGTAAAAGCGGACTTAGACCTAAAGATAGACAGGTTTGGCTGCCGTAAGAGCGGACTTAAGACAGAAAGCCAATAGTATGCCGTAAAAGCGGACTTAGACCTAAAGACTCATTTAAACAGGATTGGTTGCCGTAAGAGCGGACTTA
>NW_021478380.1:0-272 GCF_001605985.2 Dendrobium catenatum | reverse complement strand
TCTTCTTCTAATTTGAAAAAAAAAATCATTTCACTCTAATTCATTTTTTATTTGTCAGTATTCAGTAATTGTTTCAAAAATAATTATAATCAGGATTGCTATTCTTATTATAAATACCTCTCCATTATATTTTTAATAAATAAATTATATTTGTTAATTTAAAGACACCTTTAAATAGAAGCTTTTTTTTATTGTTTTTTATAATATTATTTTAAAAAAAGAAGCATAATAAAATGATAAATTAAATAATTTTAGTTATTAACTTAAAGAAA
>NW_021478379.1:0-245 GCF_001605985.2 Dendrobium catenatum | reverse complement strand
CATCCCAAGTGATCTCAGCATTTGTCTTCCCCTGAATTTTCTCTCTGCTGTCCAATCCACCATCTCTCTGCTTCTCCTTCAAACATAAACACAGCCAAAGGCATCTTTTGACTTTCTGGACACTGCATGTTATCAAAAATCTTTTATATCCTCATTATCCAATCTTCAGCAGCCTGAGGTCCTACAGCTCTTTTGAACAACGGAGGCATCAGCTTATGAAATATCTATAAATGCTTATCTACTTC
>NW_021478378.1:0-270 GCF_001605985.2 Dendrobium catenatum | reverse complement strand
TAGAGAACTTTCAAACGTTGAAAAAGTTAGTAAAATACTAAGTTCTTTACTTGATAAATTTGATGCCAAAGTCACAGCTATATGTGAATCAAAAGATTTGAATGCTTATTCTATAAATAATCTATTCGGCTCACTCATTGCCTACGAGCAAAGTGTGAGTCAAAGATTTTTGGATGCAGATGACGAGATGACTATTGTGTTAAAATCCAAACACACAGATGAACATGGCTTAATAGATGATGAAAGCAAGGAGATATCATTGATAACAAA
>NW_021478377.1:0-278 GCF_001605985.2 Dendrobium catenatum | reverse complement strand
TTTCGATTCTCTTTTCTCCACTTTAACCTCCACACGATATCCAATCATCCACCACTTTACCCCCTCGTTTCCTCCACCACAACCCACGCTACATCACAAAATTCCCTAACCCAACGGCAAGCCTCCCTCCCCCTTTGGCCGCCGGCCACCTCCATGCCCAAGCCATGATGGGGATGTTAATTCTCCTAACGGCTCCTTGATTGTAGCCTAGCAATAAATTTAGGAGTTACTGAATTTTGAATTTCAAAATTTGAAATTCAAAAACTTTCCATATTTGT
>NW_021478376.1:0-1266 GCF_001605985.2 Dendrobium catenatum | reverse complement strand
GTATGGGTGGGCCGGCATGTAATCAAGCAATTTTTTTGTGCTAGAGGCAATGACCAAACAGGATGGGTAAATCTCCTAATCTGTACTTTCTTGTATTGATTCGTCCGCTTGATCTATCCTGTGGAAAAGTACTTGCTAGTTATGCCAAGTCAGCTTTGCCTTAAAAGGTTTTCCTCAAGTGGCAGAGAGACGGGAAGAACCGTCCGGATCGCTGCCTATTTACTGAGTATTTATAAATATTTTCCAAATACTTTGTAAATACGCAACAAATCAACAAATACTGAGAAAATACTCAACGAATACTCACAAAATACTCACAAGATGCTTATTAATACTCATAACTGAGTATTTGCTGAGTATTTAAAAATACGCAGTAAATTCGGACAGTTCTCTCAGTCGGAACTCCACAGAATAATTTCTCATGTGGCCAATGCATTTAGTTCGCACCATCAGACACTCTTTGCGACTACTTCCGTAATGATCTATGTGATTACAGCTTTTATGCTCTAAGATTGAAACATATCTTAAATCATATTAAAACTATTTGATCATTAATCATCCATTGCTCATTTGAACCTCTACTGATATCAAACTTCTTCGTTGCTTTGAGTTCTAACGATACCTTTCTTTTCTTTTCTTGTCGTTGATTGTTCCAATATGCATCCTAAATCACAGAGGAAAGCTGATGAGTAAGTTTTCTTATGCTCAAAGAATGATTTCTTGGGATATTTTTATTGAGATTGTTCATAGATCACATCAATGTTTATTCTTTTTTTGGTTCAGCTATTCACTTGAATTTGATGATGACGAAGAAGATGGCTCCTTGCCTCAAAGGAGTGTGCCATTTTATAGAGTCGTGACTCTACCAGATGGTCATCGTCAGTGAGACAGCGGCCACTATTTATTGTATGTATAATGATTCATTTATTAAGACGTGGGATGGCACTAAATGAAGATGGCCATAAGAAGGGATATAGTCTTATCTTTTCTTGGTATCATTAATCCCACTTTTACATATGTACTAGTTATCACTTGATGAGGTCATTTCTTAACTAAATGAAAATTATTTTTTATTTTCATATTGAACTTCTGTGATATGTTTAAGATGATTATTTTTTTGGTTTGATGAAGGCTTTATTTGGGGCAGCTTTTTTCTTGCTTTTTAAAATGACTTTTTAGTATAAAAATTTTTTGAATTTGAAATTTTTGTACTGGAATGCCGTTTTAAAAGGCAGCACAAAAGCTGTCTGAAACGAAGCCTATGGC
>NW_021478375.1:0-853 GCF_001605985.2 Dendrobium catenatum | reverse complement strand
CTTGCTCAGTTTCTCCACTACCACTAAAATCACTATGAACCTATCCGATCGAGGTAACTTGTCTATAAAATCCATGGAGACCTCCCACACCCAATCAGGTAGAGCTAGGGGTTGCAATAATCCTGTTGGAGTCATGGTCATATACTTAGTCCTCTGACATACCTCACAACTGGCTACCAACTCCTCCATATCCCTATGCATCCCCTTCCAATACAACTATCACAATCCAGGATCTATATTGGAAGAATTGCATCTGTCTTTCATTTTAACCATTTAATTAGAGCTTATCAATGAACATCATAAAGAAATATGACTGCATTTTTATCTTGTCTGAAGCCTCTTATCATAGGATATTTATCGTTTCTTGAAAATATGTAAAACAATGTAATGAGCACATAGCCCAGCAAGTAACTAAAATCTTACAACTAAAATCAATACAAGATAAAAGACAACAATATGTTATAAATCATATAAAGAAATATATGCATCAATGTCTATACCAATTATCTGTATCAATTTATCATTCTATAATTCATCACATCTTAATCCATTATATCATCAATCACAGAATCAGTAACAGTCAAGTGTACTAATGTTAGTAACAATATTAATATCATAATCAATAACATTAAATATTGTTAATGATAGTAAACAATACTAGTGTCAATCATAATATCAATACAGTATTTATAGCAATGTTAATATCAGTATTTGGATATTCAATGAATGTATCTTAAGTATATCTTACTCTTGCATTTATGACTTCTAATCAGTCACTTCTTATAACTCTTAATAAATGGACTCCTTATAACTCCCCTTGAATCATGTGAATCAATTGCCATGACTTCTTATA
>NW_021478374.1:0-690 GCF_001605985.2 Dendrobium catenatum | reverse complement strand
TCATTGTATTGAGTTTGAGAGAGTATGATTGTAATTTAGTAGTTTAACACACACACACTTGGAGAGATCTTTAAAAAATCATACTGATCGCACGGGATGAACCAAGTTCGTACGGGATGAACCAAGTTCGTACGGGACGATTAGGTTAGTTATCCCCTCGGAAGAGCAATGGAACGAACAGGAATTGACAAATTTTTCTAAGTCCTGATCGTCCAAACAAATTTCCATATTCGTCCCTGGACGATGCTCTCTGGATTCTCACTTTGAACTGTTCGTCCAGACGAAATGTACCATTCATCCCTGGACGAAGCTCTCTGGACACTTGAGTTGCACTGATCGTCCAGACGATTCATCCCGTTCATCCCAGGATGAAGTCCTCTGGACACATGGGTTAAACTAATCATCAAGATGATTCATTCTGGTCATCTCATGATGTTCTATGGACACATGACTTGAACTATTCGTCCAGATGAACACTCATGGTCATCTCAGGATGAAGTCCTCTGTTCCCTGAAAATTTGGGACCGTCCTGTAATTTCGTCAGAATGAACCCTTGATATAACTGTTCGTCCCAGGACGAACATATTTTGTACTGGAATGATGATCGGGTACGAAGTCAGTTCGTACCAATATACATTGAGTTCGTATGCAACTATTTTTGTACTATTCGTACAGGACGATCTGACGATC
>NW_021478373.1:0-718 GCF_001605985.2 Dendrobium catenatum | reverse complement strand
AATATAAATTTTATTTATTTTTTTTATTTATTTATTTGACTGAAGAAAAAAGGGATTGAATTTATTATAAAAATGTGAAATTTTTATTAGTTACATGAATTGATGTGATTCTTCGGGCTTGATTGGGACAGCTTTCTCATCAGTTTGCTTTTTAGGGTCTATTTGGAGAGAGATTATTACGTGCGGGATTTAGATGTAATTTTTTATTTGCACTCCAATCCGATGGAGTCACATAGGATTTTTTTTTATGATTTGCTCTCTTGTACACACACTGTGTATAATACAACAACAACATCAAGCTTTTGTCTAAATACATGGGGTCGGCTACATGAATCTTTTTTCTCTATAGTGTCATATTAAAAGTCAAATTCTCGTTTAATCTAATAAAAAAATATCTTTTCTAATATTTTATAATCAAGTCTTTTTAGATCTACCTCTATTTTTTTTAACATGAGTTAAATCTAATACCTCTACTTTCCTCTTGTACAGATACTGTGTATAATGAGAGGAAAAAAAAAGCCATGTGGCTCCACCTGATTAGAGTACGGACAAAATTCAGAATCCGCACGTAATAAATTTTCATGTTTGGGATAATTTTTTCATTGCTTTTTTTTTAGAAATCAGTTACTTTTTTTGTGACTAATTTCTTGTTGTTTTTTAATTGATTTAAAAAAAAAAATTTATGATGGAAATCTATTTTTTATAATTATGGTGGGTA
>NW_021478372.1:0-278 GCF_001605985.2 Dendrobium catenatum | reverse complement strand
ACTTCAGATTTTAATTAATGTAGGGTTAGGGGAATTTGAAATTTGAAATTTGAAATTAAATGAAATTGGGAGGGAATTAGGCTAGGAGATTTAATTAATTAGATCCTTAATTGGAGTCCAATTAATGTGATTGGAGGGAGAAAGGGGGAGAGTAATTGAGGAGCAATAAATGCAACAGGAGAGAGATAAGCCCAATGAAGGTGGCCGGCCAAATAGATAGAGGGGAGGGGAATTATGGTTGATTAAGTGGGGCCCACACATTATTTAAAGCATTAAAG
>NW_021478371.1:0-281 GCF_001605985.2 Dendrobium catenatum | reverse complement strand
ACCTCCCACAGACTTGAAATATCATTTCAAACCTGTCTAGACCAAATCCAGCCCTTGGGTCAACTTGGTTGACCGAGTAAACCTTAGTTGACCCAATGACCCCTTAAGAGCTTAAATAGTCACTTTGATCATTTAAACCCTTTTGACCCCCAGATCACCTCTAGCAAGCATCAAATATCAATATCAAACCCATTCAATCTCTTCTGATCATATTCCCCAATGTTTTGGATTTGATTGTACTCTTGACCCGTTTAGTTGTCGACTTGGTCAACTAAGCTTGA
>NW_021478370.1:0-238 GCF_001605985.2 Dendrobium catenatum | reverse complement strand
CAAATGACATTTATTCCTGGGAGATCTATTTATGAGCATTGTCTCTTGGCTCAGGAGATTGTAAATAAGTTTAAAATTTCCAAGAATAGGAAGGGAATGATGGCTCTGAAGCTTGATATGGAGCAAGCTTATGATAGCATGGGATGGCCTATTCTTGATAATGTCCTCAAATGGTATGGTTTCCCTACTGGTTATGCTAATCTCATTATGGAGTGTATTACTGATGTTAGATTCTCTA
>NW_021478369.1:0-241 GCF_001605985.2 Dendrobium catenatum | reverse complement strand
AGCTCATTCTTGAGCTGTATCATTCTTGAACGATTTGCTGCTTGAAATCGTGTTTCAAGAAGATGCCAAATATCAGCGGTGTGATCGAGATGCAGAACATATGGTAAGATAGAAGAAGAGATTGTGGCACATATAGCTGCCGACAAGTTCTGATCAGTGAGAATCCACTGATCAAAAACCGGATTCTGAGTGGTGATACCTTCGGCAGAGGTGATAGTTTCTTCTGGAATTGATAAAGAAT
>NW_021478368.1:0-259 GCF_001605985.2 Dendrobium catenatum | reverse complement strand
CCTGGATGATCTATATCGGCCAGCTCAAAAATAGGGCAATGATCAGGACGATTGAAATCGGTTTTAAATTAATCGGCCAGGACGATCATGATATCGGCCAGGACGATCATGATATCGGCCAGGACGATGTAACTAATTTTCTTCTGATCGTCCCATATCGTCCCGGGCTAATGAGCTTAAGTTGTACTGATCGGCCAGGACGATATACCTATCGTCCTGGATGATAATGTCAGCAACTTGCATTAATGAGCTCGTTTTG
>NW_021478367.1:0-289 GCF_001605985.2 Dendrobium catenatum | reverse complement strand
TTAAGAGGAAGTATAGGAGATGTTAGTTGTGGAATAAAGGTAAGTTCCATAAAAGTTCTAAGGCTTATAATGATGTAATTTAAGCCAAAATCCTCTCTATGGCTGGTGTAAAGCATTCCAAGATGCTTATTGGAGGCTCCTCATAAGCCACGATAGACCCTCAATTCATTGAGGCGGTTGATTAAGATGCCTAACTTTGCTTTAAAACTGCTGAAATCACACCTTCAAAGATTTTCAATCTGCACATCCTCACTTACCCTGTCCTAGATCTGTTCACTAACACTACTCT
>NW_021478366.1:0-235 GCF_001605985.2 Dendrobium catenatum | reverse complement strand
CATATCATAAAGTCCTCGCAAAATGAGGGAGAAATCTATGGGTAGTGTCTTATCTACAATCCATCTGCCTTCCAAAATTTACCTCGGAACTTATTTCGTTAAAACTCCACTCGTCAGAAGAAAAAGCAAATCAGCGCGGCGGGGAGGCCGGGGCCGAATTTTCGGAGCCCACAGTATATGCTCATTTTGTATCCTGTCCTAAGAGGAAATCCACTCATCTACCTAAGCATCCTCA
>NW_021478365.1:0-237 GCF_001605985.2 Dendrobium catenatum | reverse complement strand
GGAATATATGAGCCAATCCCAAAACCAAAATAAGTTGAATAGAACACACACTACTAAAGCAAACAACTGCTACCATCCACCTGAGGGAAAATATTACATGCAGCATCTGGATTTGCTCAGAGGCGAACCTGAATGCACCATGTCACATGGGTCGGTGCATTCGGGTGATGTGGTGCTTTCGGAATCGCCTCCAAATGATCGGACACCGCACATAATAATCTCTCCCACTCAAGAGAC
>NW_021478364.1:0-236 GCF_001605985.2 Dendrobium catenatum | reverse complement strand
TTGGCATAAAGGAATTTCAAATCATCTTCACCATACTTAAGCCAATTAACCTTGGCCCTCTGAATAATCCAAGAAGCTTGTAAAGACATAAACTCAGCCAATTTCATATTATTATCCTTGTAAAGCTGATTCAAGGAAGAATTAAGAGGATCCAATTGGAGGGAGGTCAGTAGATTCTGTTGATTGCTGTGAAGAAGATCAATGTGCCTACTAACACAAGTAGAAGAAGCCCATGA
>NW_021478363.1:0-249 GCF_001605985.2 Dendrobium catenatum | reverse complement strand
AAGTGTGTAGCTTTTACTACCTTTGTTTATACTTGGGCCATGAAGTTTATTTCACCTTCCATGGAGCTAAGCTAGAAGTCCCGTAGGCATGGGTTACCCAGTAGTAACCTATATTAGTTAAGTTAATTTAATTGGTTAGATGTTCAGGTGTTGAAATATTAATTTTATATTGATTATTGATTTTAATATTTTTAAAAATTTTAGTTGATTATTGAATTTTAGAATTTTAGTAATTAATACATTCATTAA
>NW_021478362.1:0-2796 GCF_001605985.2 Dendrobium catenatum | reverse complement strand
TTATTAAATGGATGCCCCTTCTCATCGGAAAGTGTACTTAAGAGAGCATATTAGTTGATCGATCTAGAATGGTCAGAGCCTATGCAACCTATTAACGTCGACATTAAAGTGAAATATTATGCAGTTGAAAATTCAATGAATAATTGTATTTTGCGATGATGTTCAAAATTTTAGATACATAAGTTATCAGTGCACGCTTATATCTATATTATTGAATTCCTTGTATAAAAGAATGGCATTCAAAATCCCTCATCATACGGGACATTTTAAATATTTATTCGGGTCCGACATCGTGCTGCATGCCGATTCCCGAATAAATATTTAAATCTCAAAGATTATGGAAGCTTATCCAAAATATCCCTTAGAGATAGGTGGTATTTTAAATATATTATTCGGGTTCGACATCCGGCTGCATGCCAAGAATCCCCTAATAATATGTTTTAAAACTTATTTCAATTCAAATTACTTTTGTGCTGGAAGAATACAAGATTATTTCAAATTATATGCAGGAGATCTTTCAAAAGTTCAAGACACCATTTTTCTCCACCAAACTAAGGTTCAAAAGTCAAGAAGACAGACTTTTTGCTACACCACTCCTACAAAATTGAAGCCTTAAGAACTTGAATCCTTTCGACAGCCTGAGTCTTAAGGTTCGAATGGGTTGTTAACAAGTCGATCCAACACGCCCAAATATGGGTCGGATCGCTTGCAGCTCTTCTACTAACAAGCCATAAGGAAAGGCCTATTAGCGGAAACCCCCACTTTGTCAACCCGTAGTAGGGACTTGTAGGAAGCCATGAAGCAAATTTGCGAGTCGACAAGTTCAAGCGCATCTTAGTCCACAAAAATTCTCCTAAATGACTGGATAACAAATGTCCAGTTGAAGGATGAGTCTCGAATGACTACCTAAATGTTTCGTAGCTCTAAATTTGCAACCACAAGGATGACTCACAAATTTACCAACTTCAGCAAACCAGCATTTGGGAAAACACAATTCCCCCTGCTTCATTCTAAAGTCTAGAATGGTGTTAAGAGGTCGGGATCCAACAAGCCCAATATGGCTGGATCGCTGGCAGCTCCTCTACTTCAACAAGCCATACAGAAAAGGCCGTAGTAGAGAACCCCCATTCTCCAGCAACTAGAGGAAAAAGACTACTCAATTCTAGATTTCTCCCGATCTGTGAACTAAATGATTAGATTCAAAGTCTTCTGAAGTGTTAAGATGATCAATACTACCTACGTTTGTACTATCAACTTTAATCCATAACCTGCAAATCTTCAACAAAATTCCGAAAGCACAAAGCGAGGATCGAAGGAATTCTTCTTCAATAAGTCCATCAGAAGCACAAAGCAGAGCCTTAAGGAAAAAACATCCGTAAAGTTCACACAAGCCTTAGGCTGAACTTAAGGAAAGAGGATTTCATCATCAATAAGTCCGTTATGCACAAAGCTCTAGACCGATGATTTCTCGCCACTGACCTAGTTAAAACCTAAGGGTTTAGTTCCCCAATATCTACCCCTTCATCAAGCCCGCTAAAGCCAAAAGCAGAGGGTAAAAGGCATACATATCATTTAACAAGTCAATAAAGACAAATCATACAACCCTTCACCAAGTCCGTAGCATAAAATGCAGGACAGAAGGATCAAAATCTCAGGGCTCAAGTCAAAGCTAGGGAATGAGCACCTTAGATAACATCTACAAATGTCCCTAAAAAACTGGGGGCATTTTAAATATTTATTTGGATCGACATCGCGCCGCATGCCGAGATCCCCAAATAAATATTTAAAATTTCATCAATATACAACTAGATGATAGAACAATCTTGAGCATATGCTATCTGATAACATCAATCTACAAAGTGATACTCTAGGAACTCAAGTATGAAGTGCTATATTACGACTTAGAGGTCCTTGACTAAGGACAATACATTAGCCATCTATGGATACATTTGAAAGAGCAATGAAGAAAGAGAACTAATGTGACATCCAAACAGGCTTTGGAGATCGACTAAATAGAAACCCTAGTGTGATATCTAGAACAAGTATCTAGAGATCCATAGGGTCAATTTGCATATAATAAACATGATTCGCTCTAGACGCATATCACATTTGTTGGGGGCATTTGTTGACCTCCACATAAGATAAAGGAAATAAAAAATGCCAAAAAATCATTACCTGTAGTAGCCGAAGCCCATCCCAAAATCTTGCAAGAATCACGCTTTCTACTACAGTGACTAATCTGCAAGCGGCGCCGAAGTCAGAAGCCCATACTCGCGTGCCATTATTTGCCCTCATTTTGTGTCGTTAAATACCCAAATGAAGACCTCCCTTCTGCTGCTATCTCCGACTTTACAAGATCGTAAACTTCTTCCTCCCACACGGCCTCCTTTCCCTCTATCACAAGCAAGCCAAACACCCTGCATCCTTAGCCCGTCGAGCCTTCTCCACCTAACCCGAACTCCTCTAAATCCCGCAGCTTCCTCCTCCCATCTCAATGCTAAAGACCTTCAACATGTTTCCTCCTCCGGTTTTGAAAGACCTACCCGACGCTAAAGCTGAACCCCTACCTTTGATCGAACCCAGCTATCGCAAATCCACATCAATGTAGTCGAGAGAGAGAGAGAGAGAGAGAGAGAGAGAGAGAGAGAGAGATAGAGGAGATAGAGAGAGTGTGTGTGTGTGAAGAAGCATACCTCAGCCTTGGCCGATTATTTGCCCTCATTTTCCGTCGTTAAATACCCAAATGAAGACCTCCCTTCTACTGATATCTCCGACTTTACATGATCGTAAACTTCT
>NW_021478361.1:0-374 GCF_001605985.2 Dendrobium catenatum | reverse complement strand
CCCAAAGAAAAAAAAAGAAAGGTCCTTCATAGGAAATTTCTTATTCATTTGGGTACCATTCTAGAGGACGCACCATACGGAGCCCGAAGGAGACGATCTGAAGGAAGATGATTCGGAGGAGGATGATCCACTTGAATATGAAGACTTGAAGACAAAATGCCTTGCTTTTAAGATTTATATCATTCAGTAGGATTAGAATCCAGGTTATTATCGGTGGGGCCTTGCCACCATTACATTTATGCAGAGTCTGAGTTGTATCTATACTCCAATTGTCATGAACTGTGACCTTTCTTTTACTTTGGGTTGATTTATATTGATGTATTTATTTTGTGTGCGCAGTAGAAATTATATATATATATATATAAAGTTTCTTT
>NW_021478360.1:0-281 GCF_001605985.2 Dendrobium catenatum | reverse complement strand
AAGCGCAACTAAAGTGCAAGCAAAGGGCACCTAAAGCTCAACTAAAGTGCAAGCAAAGTACACCTAAAGCGCATCTAAAGGGCACCTAAAGCGCACCTAAAGGGCACCTAAAGGGCACCTAAAGCGCACCTAAAGGGCAACTAAAGGGCAGTTAAAGGGCACCTAAACGGAAGTTAAAGGGTAATTGAAGAGCAGCTAAAGCGCAACAATATCATCAAAAGCATATGTCATTAGCTCTAAAAAGGATGACTATATGAAAAGTGAAATAAGTTATATATTGG
>NW_021478359.1:0-205 GCF_001605985.2 Dendrobium catenatum | reverse complement strand
TCGGGACCATCGTCTTCACATCATTCGGAAAGTAATATTCTTGCGAAAAATGAATAGGAAGTCATTTGTAACAGTCGACGCTGACACATCCACCTTCCTATTTGGCCTCCGCTCGCCATCATGCGGTGCAACGGGGTCCCCCGGATCGCAGGATCTCTCAGTGGGGGACGATCACCTGACATTTCTCTTAAAGGGTGTAGGAGGA
>NW_021478358.1:0-277 GCF_001605985.2 Dendrobium catenatum | reverse complement strand
AAATACCGCTTTTTGAAGACCAATACCGAGTTATACCGAGCTATCCCGAGAAATACCAAGGAAAAACTCGGTACAACTTTTGTATGACTCGGTATTTCTCGATTTAGCTCGGTATAGCTCGGTATTGGGCCTTCAAATGATGGTATTCCTCGTTATTGTTTGGTATTGCTCGGTATTTGCTCGGTACACCTCGTTTTTTGGCGGGATTTGGACTCCGACCGGACGTTCCTCTGCGTCCGATCGGAGGACGTAATAATTGTTCCATGGAAAGGGACTA
>NW_021478357.1:0-360 GCF_001605985.2 Dendrobium catenatum | reverse complement strand
GGGGGGGGTAAATTAAATAATTAAAAACTATTTAACAAAAAACAAAAATCTCTTTATATCTTGCAACGGAAACAAATTAAATCAATAACAAAAAAAATTAATCAGGGATTTTACACAAGTAGTTAATCATAATAAAAATAAAGTGTGGAAATAATAAAGGAAAGAACACACCAGATTTATAGTGGTTCGATCCAACTTGACCTATGTCCACTCCTCGGAGGCACCCTCTGAGAATTGCACTAAACCTTTAGTGACTCTCCTTTAGCCCACACAACTATGCGAAGAAGCACTTACAAAATCACTTCCACCTTCCCCAGTGTAGTGGAGTAGCTGGGTCCTTTGACACCAAAGAGATCTTCT
>NW_021478356.1:0-309 GCF_001605985.2 Dendrobium catenatum | reverse complement strand
CAAGCACTCGCTGATTTTGTGGTTGAATGCACCGTACCTGCATCTGATGTTCAAATAGGTACTTTGCCTTCTCCTCCACGTTGGACGTTATACGTCGATGGATCCTCTGGAGGTTCAGGTGCGGGAGCTGGAATTCTGCTAATATCTCCGAAGGAGGTTACTCTTGAGTATGGGCTCCGACTCAAGTTCCCGACAACAAATAACATGGCGAAATATGAGGCTCTTATTACTGGGCTAAAACTAGCAATCGATTGTGAAGTGCAGAATCTGGCAGTCCACACCGATTCACAATTAGTTGCATTCCAAGTA
>NW_021478355.1:0-558 GCF_001605985.2 Dendrobium catenatum | reverse complement strand
ATTGAGCACCGGTACTGAGCAAAAAAATGACGCGGCACGTTCTGGTTGATCTCAGGACGCCGTCCGGTGTCCGCACATAATAATTTTTCTTGTTCCTTAGGCTTCATTTGGGGGCTTTCTTACCACTTCTTAAAGTGATTTTTTAGTATAAAAATTAAAATTTTTTAACTAAAAAGTAGCTTGAAGAAGCAATAAGAAAGTCGTCTCAAACGAAACCTTAGGTACGAATTCATGACATCTGTTTGATTGAAGGGAAAAAAAAATATAAGTGAGACAACATTTGTCATGTTGCTGACCACATTTGATTTCTTTAGAATGGCTGTTACAATAATTGCATTCAGATTAAAGTCTACATAAGTTCAATAATGTAAGGCATGCAAATTGAAGGCGTGAAGGACAAAATCTTTAAACTCACATGGAGTTATTTATGACATTAGAGCAAGTGGCATAATCAATTATGTGGTGTTATATGATTAGTACTAGATGTTAATTATTTGCTTAGATTATTATTTTAGATAATTATTTTATGAGTAACAATGAAGTATTACAACTGCTTGA
>NW_021478354.1:0-369 GCF_001605985.2 Dendrobium catenatum | reverse complement strand
AATTATGGTCAAGTTGCATCATAAATCAAACCCTCAAACATCCTAAATCTGTCTTCCTCAACTATGTTGGAACTTGTAGATGGGTTGTATTAAGAGTTAAAATGAGGCTCCCACTCACCATGTATTGTCCAATATCAATATTCTAGCATAAATTATATGTGATATAGATTAATAGTAATATCATCTAGTGTGAAATAGGCTTAATTTTTATGTTTGGAATATGTGCAATGAAACATTCCCTCTAATATAAAGAAAGGTAATTGACATCCTACATAGATGAAAAAATTCACTCCATGCAAAAATTCAATTGTTAATATCTCGCATCAAGGCAACATACGATTATACATCCAACCTCTATAAATTTGTATA
>NW_021478353.1:0-200 GCF_001605985.2 Dendrobium catenatum | reverse complement strand
AAAATGTGTCGCTAAATTTTCATTTTGATGTCTCTATTCTATAGGGAGCATGCATCCTAAGTCTATGTTATCTAAGACCGATCCTTAATTTTTGTCCTTAGGTGTCACTAGTGTTATGAGACTAAAGTAAATGTTTTCTAACCGTTCTAGACATTCATACATGTATTAATAGGTTTAGGAATCTATAAGTGAAATGAGAC
>NW_021478352.1:0-275 GCF_001605985.2 Dendrobium catenatum | reverse complement strand
AAAATGTAAAAAAAATTGTTGCTAGTTTCTATTCCTCGATAGGCTTAAAGGTAGATAACTCTAAATCCCAAATTCTTTTTAGTAGTGCTGCTTGTCGTTCCAATAGGAACCATGTCAAACTGATTTTATGATACAAAGAAATTAAGGAGATTCAATACCTAGGCGTAAAGATGGCTTTGAGAAGACTAATAAAATTGGATTTTTAGGATATTCTAGATAATGTTTTATAAAAATTAAACTCAAGGGGTAGCAAAAACCTATCTTTAGCGGGTAAG
>NW_021478351.1:0-204 GCF_001605985.2 Dendrobium catenatum | reverse complement strand
TAGGGTTCGGAGTCCTTACCACGAGATCTTCACTTTTGCCCAACAGCAGCGTCGGACGAAAAGCGCTCCGCGGCCTCCAAAACCAGGTTTCCTCTTTTTCCCTTTCTCTTTCTCTCTCCTCAAATCAGATATTTTGATTTTTAAAATGCTTTCTCTCTCCTCAAAACGAGCTGATTTCTTTAAATCATTTGTTTGATCGGCCCG
>NW_021478350.1:0-2724 GCF_001605985.2 Dendrobium catenatum | reverse complement strand
CCTCCGTATGGGTCATAATGTAGGCCGGGATAGAGAGCAGCGAGGCGTGAATTAATAAGGCTTTTCCGGCATAAGAGAGCTGCTTCTTCCCCCAAACATTTGTTCTGTCATGCACACTTTTAATAATTTTGGCGAAGTCAGCAGTCTTCAGTTTCCGCAAAGCCAAAGTCAGGCCAAGGTAGTCAAGGGATTCCACTCACTGGTATCCCAACAGTTTAGCGAACGGCCTCTATTTCCACTTCGGCCACTGTTAAGATAGTTGCTATTTGCATGCTTTACATTTTTGCAACTTGTATAGTTTTGATGATTCCAAAATTATTATTGTTCAAATCTGTAGTTAATCTCCTAACATTTAGAAAATTTTGTTTTTTCTCTTTGTGGTGTACTAACACTTTCAGGAAATCAAACTTCCAGAAATGAAGCTCTTCAAATAATATTCAACATGAATTACTTTGTCAATTTGAAGCATTGTACTTTTCTTTGATAAAATTGAAAGGAGTGATTGTAATTGAGTGGATACAAATATACACACGCACCATAAGGCAGATCATATAAAATTTTATACTGATCGTATGGGTACGATCAGACAGTTATCTCCTATTGAGCCACATTGAAACGAATAGGAACTGCGCTTTAAAAAAAAAATTCTATGTCCTTATTCATCCAGGACGAAATTAAATATCATCCGGGATGATTGTGTGCTATGTAAAATTTTCGTCCAGAAAGAAATTAAATTATCGTTCATGATAGATTTATTCTCTGTAAAAGTTTCGGTCCAGGAAAATTAAATATCGCCAGGATTGATCTCGTCTCTTAAAATTTTCGCCAGACGAAATTAAATTTACGTACATGACGATTTGGTCCTCTGTAAATTTTTGTCCAGACGAAATTAAAAATCGTCCAGGCATCGGTCTCTGTAAAAATTTTTCGTCCGGACGAACCAATTTTGTCCAGACGTACAACCGGACTTAGGACGGTTTTTTCTGCATTTTCGGAACCGACCTTTGTAAAATAACGTTTGCGTTACCGGACGAACTTTAAGTTCGTACGGGGCGATTCAGCTTGTACGAAGAGGATTTCGTACACATATACAAATAGGGTTGTTCAAACGTTTAAGTAAATTGTCCAGGATGATCCATGATCGTACGGGACGATCCACTGCGTACAGAATTGAAAACTTGCCAGTTTTTTGCGGAGGTTTCTTGTCTTTTGTATAATAGTCCAAATAGACTGCCATCCCTATCTTTTTGTCATTTGATCTTCGTGCCTCTTGAAGAATAGCCAAGAGAGAGAGTTGAGAGTGCATTTAAGGAGGATCCTACCACGGAGCGTGAAGACTTTCACTTGCGAGTTCAAAGGTAAGAATCGTTACTTGCTGAATTGGATTACTTCAATCTTTTCCTCTTCCTTCTAGGATTCTTATGGAGAAGGGACTCTGTCAAGGAGATCGGTTCTCTGCCAACACTGGAGAGTTGTGAACAGCCGAAGGGTTCTCTGCCGCACTTGGAGAGTGTGATCAGCGAAGGGTTCGCCTGCCTACACTTGGAGGTGTAGTGAATATCTAAAGAGTTCGCTGCCTACACTTGGAGAGTGTTGAACTTAGCCGAAGGTTCTCTGTCCACACTAGGATTGTGTGAAAGGACGATATCTCTGCAACACTGGGGATTGTGTGTGAAACGACGGAATTTCTCTTGCCAATACTGAGGAATTGTGTAAAAGGATGATGCGTTCTCTGTCGCACCGGGGAGTGGTGAAAAGAGTGTTTTGTAAAGGCTTCTCTGCCTTGCTGTAGGTGCAAAAGGAGAGTCACTATTGGTATTAGTGCAATACTCAAAGGGTGCCTCTAGGGAGTGGATGTAGGTCTGGTTTAGACGAACATTATACAATCTGGTGTCATTATTTTTACTGTTTTTTATTTTCGCTTTTTATTTTTAGCTTTAAAAACTCTTGGTGAAAACATTTTTTTGTTTGATTTTGAAAATAACATTTATGTATATATATGTTTTTGAAAAATATTTAATTATCTTTGGGAAATTTAATTTTGAATTTTAAATTGAACACTTCATATGAACAGTATATTCGCCTCGGGAGGTGATCATATATTCCCTAATGGGTTTAAATTTTAGAATTTTAAATTCATCCAAATTATTGTAGTCAAACTCAAGGGGGAGCAACATATGATCTCGAAAGATCAAAATGATGTTCTCAATTATTTAACTATTATTAATTTCGAATAAGAGATTGTTAATTTAAATCAAATAATGATAATAAAATAATATATCTTTCCGAGAAAGATGATATTACCTATTACGATTATTTGGAATATGACAATTAACGATCGCCATTTTATTTGAATTCCCAAAAGACCAATTTAATTAAAAGTTTTTGAAACTTGATTTTGGAAAATCAGGTCGCGGTTTCTAAATCTCCTTACGAGTGCAAGCCTCGTATTTAATTAAATACGTAGAAAAATTAGATTTTTTCCTACGAATTACTCTCGATTAAAATAGCGGTGTAAATTTCATTTAAGTGGCGATCTATTCACAAGTTTTTCAAATAACCTTTTAAATTGTCAAAGTAGGAGTCTATTAACGTGTTGGGAAATTCAAAAAGTATTAAAAGAATTGGGAGTTGGATCAAGAATCATTGGTAAACTTATTTATATTGTTAAGTCATTAACGTGATTCAGAAATATATACAAAGCGGTAGGAGTGTTTCTCGGGA
>NW_021478349.1:0-1241 GCF_001605985.2 Dendrobium catenatum | reverse complement strand
CTCTAAAAATTTTAAAAATAAAAAATTATGATTCAAATGCCTCCTTATTTTTCACGTGTTCATCATTTCAGGGAGAGTTTAGAAGATTCTTAGAATTTGAATTTATACAAACAATAATTGTTTTGCCATCATAAAAAAAGGGGGGATTATTAAGAGAGTTGTTATTTACATGTTTTATGTTCTTGCAACTTGTATAGTTTTGATGATTCCAAATATTATTATTTTATATATTGATATCTCATAACACTTTTTGTAAGATTTATTTTTGCTCTTGTGTGAACTAACATTTCAGAAAAATCAAACTCCAGACTACTGAAGACTTCAAATCAAATTTAGCATGAGAGATTTTATGAATTGAAGCTTGTACTTTTATTTTAATTAAGTTTAAGAGGGAGTGGTTATAATTGAGTGAATAAACACACACACACTTAAGGATATCTTTAAAAATTTATGCTGATCGTACGGGACGAACATAGTTTGTACGGGACGATCAAGTCAGTTGTATCCTCTAAAGAGCAATGGAACGAATAGGAGTTAAAGAAAATTTTTCTAATTCCTGATCATCCAGGATGAATGTTTAATCGTCCCAGGATGAAATGTTTTCTAGAAAATTTTTGTTCAGATGAAATTCATATTCGTGCCAGGAAGAAATGCTCTCTAGAAAATTTTCATCCAAACAAACTCAAATTTGTCCCAGGATGAAATCTCCTCTGAAAAATTTTCATTCAAACAAAATTCATATTCGTGTCAGGACGAAATGCTCTCTGAAAAATTTTTATCTAGATGAACCCAAATTCGTCCCAGGATGAATTATTCTCTATAAAAATTTCATCCGGACGAACATGAGACGAACTCATATTCGTCCCAGGACGAAGTGAACCGACTCTTCAAATTTTTGCAACGTCCTGCAATTTTTGGGAACCGACCTATGGTATAACTGTTTATACATGACAAATCTAGTTCGTACGGGACGATGCTCGGGTACGATTTTAGTTCGTACCAATATACATTTGGTTCGTTTCCACACATTTAAGTAAAACCGTCCAGGATGATCCACGATCGTACGGGATAATCACCTTCGTGTTGACTTGAAAATTTACAGTTTTTGAACGATTTTTCTTGTCTTTCATATAAGTAGTCCAATTTAGACTATCACTTAATCTTTTTGATTACTGATCTTCGTGCCTATTGAAAGAATAGTTAAGGAGAGAGTGTGATAGAGTGTTCGAAGGAGGATTCTT
>NW_021478348.1:0-258 GCF_001605985.2 Dendrobium catenatum | reverse complement strand
TCAAATAACATTCCATACAATCAATATTGAGCTTTAAAATCAATCCCCCAGAATTTATGTTCATTTGAGAAATCTAAATTTAAAATTTTATTTAATTTGATCGATTCAGTTGAGAGAAAACTCAAAATATTGAGCTTAGGGCGTTTTACGTAACCTGCTTCAGGTGCATGTCGTCTGGACCGTTGATCGCGTGATCAACGATTCAGATTTAGCCATTTTGTCACCTTTTCGAGCCGTGTATCCGTTTTGTTGGTCAGG
>NW_021478347.1:0-210 GCF_001605985.2 Dendrobium catenatum | reverse complement strand
CAATATTTTGGTGCTCCGGCAATGACCTTTATGGCACTATGGAAATTATTCGTCTACCATCACAGTGTAAGATGATAGTTAAAATTTTATGCTTTTTTTTATTTTTTTTATGCACAAAATAAATAAAAAACATGTTCTCACTGAAAATATAACATATAAATTAATACATTATTTATAGTTATCGACATGATATGATCATATGATACTCAA
>NW_021478346.1:0-217 GCF_001605985.2 Dendrobium catenatum | reverse complement strand
TACATACATACCATCTTATATTACTTTATTTACATATTTAACACTTAAAATTTTAATATTACATATATATCACTCATTATTCATTTTCAAATAAATATGAATGGTAGGAAAGAAATATATGTGGTGTATTTGATATTAAAAAAATATAGAGTGGTATACATATAATATTAAAATTTTAGGTGTTAGATATATAAATAGGATGTTATAAAGTGATATA
>NW_021478345.1:0-1029 GCF_001605985.2 Dendrobium catenatum | reverse complement strand
CTGATACCACTTATTGAGTCTAGTGAATAGGTTGTTATACCTAAGTTAATGTCCCAAGGCTACTAAGAGGGGGGGTGAATTGGTATTTTTTTTAAACTTAGCCCTCTTTTTGAATTTTAGTTGAACCAAAATTAAACTTTTAATGAAATTAAAAGTTTTTTAACCACAAATTTAAAAAAAAAAATACGAAAAATAAAAAGTAGTAAAGTAAACGACACAAGATTTATATTGGTTCGGTCTAAACCAGACCTACATCCACTCCCCTGAGGCACCCTCTAAGTATTGCACTAATACCAATAGTGTCACTCCTTTTGCACCCATAACAAGGCAGAGAAGCCTTTACAAACACTCTTTTCACCACTACCTGGTGCGGCAGAGAACCGTCATCCTTTTACATAATCCCCATTATTGGCAGAGAACCGTCCATCCTTTCACACTCTCCTAATGTGGGAAGAGAACCCTTCGTCCTTTCACACTCTCCTAGTGTGGGCAGAGAACCCTTCGGCTGTTTACACTCTCCTAGTGTCAGCAGATAATCGGATCTCCTTGACAGATCTTCTCACTAGAAATCTAGAAGGAAGAAAAAAAAGAGTGATGTAATCTCAGATCACAAGTTGGAAATCTTACCTTTGAATCCCCTAGCGAAGCTTTTACGCTCCAGTGGTAGAAATCCTTCTTTGAATGCTCTCTCTCACTCTCTCCTTTACTCTTCTTCCAATAGGCATGAAGTTCAATGAGAAAATAGATTGGGTGGCAGTCAAATTTTAACTATTTATACAAAAGATAAGAAAAACTGCCCAAAAACGGCAAGTTTTCAATTCTGTACGTAGTGGATCGTCCCGTATGATCATGGATCATCCTGGACGATTTTACTTAAATTGTCGAAAAACGAACCTTATATATATTGGTATGAATTATGTTCGTATACCCTAATCGTCCCATACGAACGAAGTTCGTCCGGTACGAAATGGTTATTTCATAGGTCAGTTTCCCAAAATTCTTCAAGACGTAACCAACAGACGTAAGTCG
>NW_021478344.1:0-425 GCF_001605985.2 Dendrobium catenatum | reverse complement strand
CAATAATCAGATATATCATTAATCTTCATTACAGCATGTATGCTTTTTTTGCTTTTTTTAAGAGGTTTTAGTAGTTCTTGTTCTGGAGTTTGATTTGAGCTGACAGATTTGAAGTTGTAATATGTAACTAATAGCCAAATGATATGTATCCTTTGTTATATCGGTATACTTAATATATGACATTTAAAAAAAAAAAGATTTATAGCAATGGTCTTTGAATTATTTATAGCAGGGGAGTGGAGAGATGATCCTTTCTATTCTCAACAAAAAAAACAATAAACATGGTGTACAAAATGAAGGAACACTCACTAGCCCTTCTCTAAATCAAAGAAAGTGGAAGCCGCAAAAAATTCTCAAACAAGATTATTATATCTCATAAAGATAATGAAAACTAAGATAAAGCTTGCCAAAACACTCACTGATGC
>NW_021478343.1:0-1304 GCF_001605985.2 Dendrobium catenatum | reverse complement strand
GTTTTCCATCGTCCCAGGTTCGTCAATATCCTTAGCCTACTTAGTCGAGTGCCGACCAGAGGATCCTTGTTAGCAACCATGGGTTACCTCATCCAAGGGAACCTCGTAGGCCAAGGGGCTAGGGACCTAATCCTAGGCTGACAAACAGGAAGTGCACGGGTCTGTGGACAGTGAACCTATGTCTACGTTATCTAACCTAGGATGCCACTCTCATTTGCATGCATATCAATCTATCTCAAAACCAGAAAGAAACACCGGCCTAACCTAAAGCTAGAGTCCGTGTCCTGATGGGCCAATCTAGGTGTGTGAGCAAGCTGTGTGGTTTGGATATATCCTAAACCGGGTAATTGGTTAAAGTTGCTTAATGTTCTGGTTGGTTGAAAGGCTCAAGGGAAGATTTTGGTTTAAGTCTTAATGATTCAGAATTAATTTTAAGATTGATCAATGGTTTTGAAGTTAGATTGAGATTTTCTGGAAGGTTTTAAAGTTTAATTAAGGTTTAAATTTAAGGGGTTCAGAGGGTTTGAATTTTAGTGATAACTTTCCCTAGAGTAGGGAAGATCACTAAACTTAAAGAGTTTAAATTTGATTTGCTTAATTAAGGATTTAATTTTAATTAGATCAATTAATTGGTTTAATGATTAAAAGAAAAGATAATTTTTTTTTAAGGTTTAAGGTGTCACTAGGTTCAAGTTATTCAAGTCTTAGGTTAATAGGAGATATCTCCTAATCTCTAGAAATTTTCTAAGTTCTCTAGAAGTGTCCTTAATTATTGTCCTTAAAGATGTCACTAGGTTTAATAGGTTTGAATCAATGTCACTAACCCTTTGGACATGCCTAAGAATATAAACAAAGCTATGTCGATGAATTTTGAATTGTGAAAAGAAGAAAACAGATATTAACTAAATGCAAGAATTATTGCAAGAATTTAATGCTGCCAAAAATAACTCAACAAGTAAATCTAGAAGATCTATGCACTTCTAAGTTTTAAGAAAACTTACCTGGTCACCGGAGCTAGTCAACGGTGACTCCGGCCATAGCACCCCGTTTAGAAGAAACGGGGCGACTGAAGATCTTGGCTCATTCTCCAATCAACTCCAAAAGTACCTCACAAAAAGGCGAAGAGAGAAGGTGGTGTCAGAATATCGTGCATGAAAATGTAGAAACTACTATGAATTGACATATTAGTGAATATGTCGAAATGTAAATCAGATCAAATTATAAACACAATTTCAAAATAAATGTAACTTGGCAAGAAATAGTTTCAAAAACATATGCTTTTAAACAGGAAAATACTCCAATAT
>NW_021478342.1:0-293 GCF_001605985.2 Dendrobium catenatum | reverse complement strand
ATCTCCTAAAGTATGCTAATCAACCTTGAAAGGATCTCAGTTAGTAAGTATTTTAGGATGTGGCATTTCTAATATCGCTTTGATCTTAGTTGGATCAATTTTGATTCCAATGTGTCGAACCAGGAATCCTAAAACATTCCCTGAAGTGACGTCGAAAGTGCACTTCAAAGGATTCATTTTCAGATCATATTTTTGTATTCTTTGAAATCTACTGCACAGATCATAGAGATGGTCATTTCTTTCAACACTCTTGACAACTAGATCATCGACATAACATTCCACTTGATTATGGA
>NW_021478341.1:0-252 GCF_001605985.2 Dendrobium catenatum | reverse complement strand
TTAGTTTTAGATCTACTCAAGTGAAAACCTTTAGACTTTGTTGTTGACCTCCATAATTCAAGTTTACCATCAACTTTCTCTCTAGTCTTATCAACAAGAAGAATATAATCAACAAAATCATACAACAAGGTACATCCTCTTGCAAATTTCTAGTGAGAATATCCATGACTAAAGAAAAAAAGAACATCCATGCTCATTTCGTATCCTATCTCTAGGGGTAAATCCACTCATCCACCTGAGCACCCTCATCTC
>NW_021478340.1:0-457 GCF_001605985.2 Dendrobium catenatum | reverse complement strand
GCAGGATCTTCATATACTGGGGGATTAAGCTCAGAGCACGGCAGAAGAGGCGAGCATATGAAGAATTCGCCATAAATACTGCGGCCCCTCAGCATCTCCTCGTGTTGCTCCATCCTATCAGCCATATTAGCAGTCCCGCGAGGATCGTGCTTGTCAATCAATTCCCAAATGGCCTCTTCACTAGGCTCATTTTGCGGCATTCCCTCCGGTCTACTCCAGTTGAACATCTTTCCTGACAAAAGACAAAAGAATCATAAGAATGCATGCAAACTGATAGGAGGAATGGAGCATAAAATACTTTATATATTTCGCTCCTATCTTGCGTTGACATCCAAAGAAAAAGAAGGGGAAGAAAGTTCTTGGAGATCCGCAATGTCAACTGTGTACAACAAACATGGTCCGCTTTAGACGCGCACCATTTTTGTTGGGGGGCATTTGTTGACCCTAATACTAGTGT
>NW_021478339.1:0-240 GCF_001605985.2 Dendrobium catenatum | reverse complement strand
CTTTCAAATCTGATCTTTTATGTAAAGCAAGTTTCCCTTACATATGATCAATCCTGACCCGATCATCCGTAGAGCAAGTTTCCTCTACCAATGATCATTCCAGACTCGATCCTCTATGTGGAGCAAGTTTCCTCCACATATGATCATCCATACCAGGTTCTTTGTGTAGAACAAGTTTCCTCTCCACAAGACCGCTCGCTAGTAGTGGAGCATGCCCTCTGTGGCACCACCCTGGCATTT
>NW_021478338.1:0-265 GCF_001605985.2 Dendrobium catenatum | reverse complement strand
TTGGTGAATTAGCGAAGATCCGATAGGAATCGCTTGGCATATTCAAGTGGTACCTATCAAATCGGTATCAGAGCGAAGATCCGGACGGTGGGGGGCTGTTTTCCACTGTTTCGCTGCAGATTTTTGCTTTTCGGAAGGGATCCGGAGACCATTTTTTGGTTCCCATGGCATCTAAACGTGTAGAAGTCTTGGAGACCGAAGTGGGTCAATTTAAGGCGGATCTGGAGTAGAAGATGGCGACGTTGAGTGAGAATATGGAAGGGAA
>NW_021478337.1:0-297 GCF_001605985.2 Dendrobium catenatum | reverse complement strand
CTTCCAACTTGGAATCCTCTATATTGTTAGAAACCTTGATCTACACCACTAATCATTAGTGGAAAGAAGATTAATCTTTTTCATGCATTCTCTATCTCAACTAAGGTTATAAATGAGTCGAGTCGAGCTTGCGTTGTCCTACTTTGAGCTTGGGTTTGACTAATTAATCGAGTTTTAGTTCAAACTCAAACTTAATTTTAATATTTTTAGGAGTCTATCATGAGCTAACGAGTCGAGTCGAGGTTGGCCTAAATATAAAAATATATTTCCAACATTCACATGTGCATTAGAAGAGAA
>NW_021478336.1:0-297 GCF_001605985.2 Dendrobium catenatum | reverse complement strand
AAAAATCATTCCTTTTTCTTTTTCCTTCCTTTTTTTTGATTGGACCACATTGAATAAGAGACTATGAAGACAATTCTAAGCAATCAAATAATCAAATAACATTAAAAGGGTCTCTCTCTCTAGAGCTTTAAACTTAGAGATATAATGTGAAATGAGTAAATAATTAAAAAAGTTTGGAGTTATAGAGAGTTGCCTTAAATGGTTTGGTCATATAGAACGTCGGACTTTCAATGGAGAAATTATTATCTGTAAAGACCGGATGCAGAACGTCATTTGGAGACCAACCAGAATATGCCA
>NW_021478335.1:0-496 GCF_001605985.2 Dendrobium catenatum | reverse complement strand
GAGCAATACCTAAAAAAACTTGGTATTGCTCGGTATTGCTAGGTATTGGTCTTCACAAAATGGTATTTCTTGTTATTGCATAGCAAAATCGACCAATACCGAGCAATACCGGGTCTGTTCCGGGTCAGGTTGTCGGGCAGCGCGGTAAAAAGTAAGAAAACGTGGCACTATTTCACTGGCGTCCGAACGTAGAGCTACGTCAGGTGTCCTGGCCAAAGAAAAGTTCGAGTGTGAGAGGCAAAATCGAAGGCTGGAGTGCGAGAGGGTTTTCACTACAGGTAAACAGCTCATTTCCGACAGAATTTCCGGCGGAAATAAATTCATCACAAATTCCGGCGGATTTTACGGCGAATTACCGACGGAACATTTCCGGCGAATTTTCCGACGGTTTTCCGATGGATTTTTTGATTCATTTTCCGGCAGAACATTTCCTAGCTCTTGATCTTGTTTACCAAAGTTTGAGAATAAGTTTTGGTTAAAAACAACAACATATTAG
>NW_021478334.1:0-689 GCF_001605985.2 Dendrobium catenatum | reverse complement strand
ATCTATGCTGTTTCGCCACTGCATTTAATCAATTTTCTGTTTTTTTTTTTTCTAGAACATTTTCACTCTTCATTGCCACCATCTAGGAAGTCTACAGTAAAACTTAATTCATGGTATGATGACTTCTGAAAGCTATTACCAGGTGAAATTATTTTTTACGGCGTCTGAACGGAAGCTCTGAGTGTATACACACTATGTTTTATATCTAGACTCTGCACAGAATAATTTCTCCTTTATCTATTGAATCAAAAAATTGAGATGGAGGAGAACGCGTGAAGAAGAGAGAAAGAGATTGGTAATGTAATAACCCCTACTAAAATACTTGTAATGTCCTGAATTGAATCAGGTAAGAATTCATAAGTTTATTTAATGTGTGTTAAGTTTCTATTATATTTTATAATTTATTTTAATGTTAGATTTCTATCAAAAGAATTGTGATTTTGAATTAAAAAGGGATAACATTGAAAGTTCGTGTGGGGTGTTAAACTCTAAAGAATTAGCCCGATGCTAATTAAGAGGGGGGTGAATTGATAATTTTAAAAAATCTTAAACAAAAAGAAATATTTTTGATCTTTTTAAAAATTTTAAAACAAAACAATAACTGTTAATACTGAAGAAAAATAATTTTCATGATAACAATACAATCAGATTTTTCAATCACAGAAAAAACCACAAAAAAGTGCTGAAAT
>NW_021478333.1:0-3100 GCF_001605985.2 Dendrobium catenatum | reverse complement strand
TATTTTTCAAAACCTGTTTTCCAAAATTCCACCAACACAAGGATTATCCCAAAATTATCCTGAACGATCAGTTAAAAATAAACTAATTAGGGCATCCTACTTAAGGCAGCCACAATTAAGAGAATCATCCTGGACTATATTAACATCGTACAGGATGATAGACTTAAATCAGTAAGAATCAGTCGTCATATCTATTTAGGCATCTTTTATTTTTTGAGATTGTCCAAGACATCGTCTTAGACAATGCAGTGTAATTATGTCTAAATTAATTTGATAATTAATAAAAGTAATTAAGGTTTGATTGCTCGATCATATCATCCTAGATGATCACAGGACTGTCTGAGATGATCAGTTCACAAACCTTAGTTGTTTCTGGATGATCAATAATCAGCCTGGTTCCATTCAACATGATGCTCTAGATGATTTGTACTAAATTAAACTAATCGTCCAGGATGATCGTGATATTTGGTCTGGATGATCAAGCTATTTGTTCATCGTTCAGACATCCATTCAGGGAAATGTTCTGGATGATATTTGTCATTTTGTATAAATCATCATGGATGATCCTAATATCATCTTGGATGATCTAGTTATTTTTTTCATTGTCCAGACATCCATTCAGGGCGATGGTCTAGATGATATTTGATGACTTGAACTAATCTTACAGGATAATATGCTATCGTCCTGGATGATCTTACCAAAGGAATCTTCTAATCATCCAGACTATTCCAAATCATCTTAGCTGATTGACCTAAATTTTAATTTAGCATATAAGATGATCGGTCTATCTTCATGGATGATATTTGATGATCAGTTACTAATTAAGGATAATTTATAGCCCTTTTTAAAAAGATCTCTTATTTCCTCAAGAAAATATCTTTTGTTATTGTCCTGACCTGAGAGAGCTAAGAGGAGAGGGAGAAAAAGGGAGAGAGAGAGAGAGAGAGAGAGAGAGAGGATCTTGTGAGAGGGAGTTTGTGAGGGATTTCATAAAGGTTGCTCCAAGCAAGGATCTGAGTCATCTTGTCCAATCGTCGTCCCTGGTTTCTTGGAAGTTTGAGAGAGGTCTACTTTAGCAACCGATCAAGGTTCTTTGCCTGCTTATAGAGGAAGTAAAATGAGTTAGGTTCTCTGCCTACTTCTAGAGGAAGCAAAAAGAGTTGGGTTCTCTACCTGCTTCAGGAGAAATTAAATGGAGTTGGGTTCTCTACCTCACCGGGGTTGGTGGAAAGAAGTTTTTGTACGGGCTTCTCTGTTGAGGATATATTTTCATGGTTGATGATTTTGAAGATAGAAAGCACTCTTATTTCTCTACGACTGCCTTATCAACTAACATTTCAGGTTCACAAGATCAGATTGCAACTTCGAATCAGCTCAAGATTTTTTTTTTTCAAATTGCCAAAAGCTCAAGATTTTTTTTTTAATCAGCTCAAGATTGGGTAGACTTGGTCTGAGTCAGTTTGTACCCTTTTTCCTTTCTTCAGTCTTTTGTAATTGGTGTGGCTCCTGAAGCTATGTAGCTTTGCACACACGTACCTTGGAAGATTTTTTTACTGTCCCCAAGTGTTTACTATTTTTGGTAACATCATCCGGGATGATATTTATATCAACTTGAACGATCGGTTCAAAAATCGAAACCCTGATTAGGGCATCATCCTCATTAAGGCAGCCATCATTAAGCAGATCGGCCTGGATGATACTTGTATCGGCCAGGGCGATAGGCTCAATTAAGAAAGAATCAGCCGCCATGGTCAGTTTAGGTATTCTTTATTTTAGGAAATCGACCAGAATGATATCCACATCATCCAGGATGATCTAACTCAATTATGCCTAAATTAATCTGGTAACTATGGAAAGCATTAAAGGCTGATTGATTTGAACATTGCTGAAAAGATCGTCCCACAATAGCCACCGGGATATGGCTGGATGATACATGGCAACATCTATTTCAGGTGATGTTAGGATGATTGTTCTTGAGGGTTTCTTAGCAACTTATGGCCAGAAGATTCTATGCTGTGGTATGTGTAGTAACAAGTGTTCCTTCGCTAAATGTCATGGATAGGTTTGTCTGGAGTAGCTCTTGCCAAATCGTCACGGGGTGATTGAGTTATTTTTAAAACGTGCATGGCCCAGGATGATCATTCCTATCGGTCCCTGGAAAATAAGTTGGGAAGGCAGTTTTTACATTATGGATTGAGGGAATCTATTTTTGAGATCTTATATTAGTAGGTCAAGTGCTAGAGCGCAAGGAGAAGGGCTTTGCAGACGTGGTGGGTATAATAATATGGGATGATTGGGGTTGCTAACTTTTGATAGTGTATGGCCGGCGTTTGTAGTAGTGTTCGTTTGCTTGGGCAATGAACTTAAAAGTGCTCAGATTTGTATCGTTTTGGGATGACTTTTTTATTGTTCTGTTAAAGCATGTCTGTTTTCTATTTTAATGGTGAGGTAGGAGATATGAAGAGAAAAATGTTGCTTTTTGAATAGGGAGCTTTTAGGGGGCATGAAGTACGGTTCGAATGTGATATGAGGCGGTTATACGTCGGGAGAAGATCTTTTGTACTAGAAGGTGAGTGTACATGTTTAGGTAATCTTCTTAAATGTATGTGGCAAAAGGGAGTGTGGAAAACAAAGCGAGTAATGGGGAGTCGCATATGATATTCTTCCTGTAGCAGCAGGCACGACTTGGATTGGTTTTCAATGAAGAGCTATAACTGGAGATGAAACCGGCCCTTTGCAAGCACTAATTCGGTACAGTTGGCACAATCAATTAATGGCTGCTCATGGGTCCTAGTGGAGCTTATCGTTCCATCTTACTGCCAGGGTTAAAGCATCAGGTCTAACATTGCTGTTACGTAAATTGAGCTCCTCCATGGCTCGTTTTTGTTATTTTATTGAATCGATTTGTTGAATGTTTGTTTAATAGTTTTCGTTGCAAGAGAAAAGCCCTACGTGGAGTCCTGGTTGGGTACAGTTCTATTTAGGTTTTCTTTCTACTGTCTATACCCTATTACATGAAAGAAAGGATATGCTCTCTCTTCTTCCGCTGTCTATTCTCTACGTGACTTTGTGTTGTGAAGATGTGCCATCCGTACGCGAT
>NW_021478332.1:0-528 GCF_001605985.2 Dendrobium catenatum | reverse complement strand
ATGGTCTAGGTCGGAAGAGCTGAGGTCGTGGAGGCTTTGGTTTGGATCGTGGCTTTCGTGTGAAGAAGCCGAGAGTGGGAGAAGGCTTCGACAGGGACTGGAGTTTCGGGATTTTGGCTTCAGGTAGGGAGATCTACCTCTGCCTCTCTCTCTCTCTCTCTCTCTCTCTCTCTCTCTCTCTCTCTCTCTCTCTCTCTCTCTCTCTCTTTCTTTGGACCGAAAGAAGCAAAGGGAGGAGGGAGGTTTTGCATCGGAAGGAGCTGAGAGATCAAGCCTTCGTTCGCTTTTTAATAGAGAGGGTAGGGGGGGGATCGAGGAGCTTTCGTGAGATTTAGGAAGATTTCCCTGAGCGGCGCCGGATAAACAGTGACATAGCGGGATTTCTTGCGAGTTTTGCGGAGGTTTTCGGCAGGATATGTGGATCCGAGTATCCGATGGGTACTAGGTACGTATGCATGTTTTTCTACTTTCTTCCCTTTTGGTTCCTTATACAGAGATCAACACACCGACACTTCTCCTCAAAGAGGC
>NW_021478331.1:0-286 GCF_001605985.2 Dendrobium catenatum | reverse complement strand
TATAGGTTCCAAAAGCCTTAAAAGATGTAATACCTTATAACTCTCTCTCCTTCAACTCCAAAGTTGTAGGACTTCCCCTCCCTTTAGCTCCAAAAGCTAGAGGGAGTTCCTCTACATTTAGCCCAAAAGCTAAATGTTGAATTCCTTTCTCCCCTTAAGCTCCAAAAGCTAAGGAGATTTCTCCAACAAGTGGCTCAAAAGCCACATGTTGGACACCCTTCTTAGACCCAAAAATCTAAGTAACCTCTTCACTCAACCCAAACTGAGTGATCTTTCCTATGACATT
>NW_021478330.1:0-295 GCF_001605985.2 Dendrobium catenatum | reverse complement strand
TTTATTCTATTTTGTGATTCATTCTTCCTTATATTAAAGAGTGAGTTTTCTCTTCTCTAATATCTAGAAGATATAATCATAATTGAGAGTTTTTAGGAATTTTGGAAAAGGTACCTAGCTTGCAAAATTAAATAAAAAAAAGTGGCCAATGATGCCAAAATCAAAAGATGCACAAAGAGCACCAATTAAATTGACAAGAGGTATAAAATGAGCCCGTCAAAAGAAAGCTCCTTCCCTTTCAAAATTTTTAAATCTTAAAAGAATTCATGTGTTACTTGATAATTTTTCAAAGGCT
>NW_021478329.1:0-411 GCF_001605985.2 Dendrobium catenatum | reverse complement strand
ATACCCAAATCTGATTCTATTGATGATAGAAATATGACTTCGGAAGACAGTGATTTGATTCTGAAAGTTTCTGAGTCTAACTTGAATAATGGGTCTCATCTTATTTTATTGGAGTCTATTGTAGGAATCACTCATCTAGATTTACATTTTAAAGAGTGTGACTTTCGTGATTGGGCTTATCTAACCACTCCTCGTACCGACTTTAATGTGAGAGAAAGTCTTAGCCCATACTTTCATGTCACAACTTTAACTGTCGTGCCCACTTCTGGTATGGATACCATACCCAATTTCTTAAGTCTCATACCTACTGGTGACTCGTTTGGCTATCCCCTTATGGCTATAAGTCAGGAGCCATCATCTTACCTTATTCCTAATTCATTTGTTTTGCCTACTATGTTCTTGTCCCTCCCT
>NW_021478328.1:0-254 GCF_001605985.2 Dendrobium catenatum | reverse complement strand
TGCTTAGGTGGTCTACCGGTCCGTCGTACACGCTGAGCATGGAAGCCTGAGTTTAGGGGTTATACCTTCGGGGCCGGTGGACCGGCGATTGTCAGCGATGAGGGCTCAGATGTCGAGGCGGGAAAAAGGCACGAGCTTCTTTATTAATTATAATTAATATTAATTAATTAAAATTAATTAACAAAATATTTTAATTAATTATTCATAATTAATTATGACTAATTAAGATAATTAATTAAATTTTATTAAAATCA
>NW_021478327.1:0-424 GCF_001605985.2 Dendrobium catenatum | reverse complement strand
AGCCAGATCAAGATTGGGTAGATTAGGACTGAGTCATTCTATAAGTATATGTCAAGGGTATTTTCCTTTTCTTGAGTCAAATGTAGCCCAATGGATCTTGATGCTAAGTAACCTTGCACACACACTCAGTGTAAAACATTATATATGTTAAGAGTTTTTTATTTTTGATCATATCATCTGGGACGTCCCAAATCATCCTAGATGATCAGTTAAAAAATAAAAATCCTAATTAGGGCATCCTAATTAAGGCAGTCAAAATTAAGCGAATCAGCTTGGATGATATTATCATCGTCCTAGATGATAGGCTCAAATAAAAAAGAATAAGCCAAAACTCTTTTAGACATATTTTATTTTTGGAGATCATCCTGGATGATTTAATACAATTATGCCTAAATTATTCAAATAATTAAGGAAAATAATTAAG
>NW_021478326.1:0-226 GCF_001605985.2 Dendrobium catenatum | reverse complement strand
GACGCGTACAAACTTGAGCATACATAAGACTCCCTACTGCCGATGCATAAGGGATCTTATCCATCTCTTGCTTTTCAACTTCATTTCTTGGGCATTGAAGCAAACTGAATTTATCTCCTTTTGCAATGGGTGTATCCCCTGGTGCACAATCTTTCATGCCAAATCTGCTTAGCACTTTATCAATATAGTCTGTTTGTGATAATCCAAGTATACCACGGGAGCGATC
>NW_021478325.1:0-292 GCF_001605985.2 Dendrobium catenatum | reverse complement strand
TATAATAATTTGAGAACCTTATTGAATATGCTAGGGACTTCATATGTGAATCATTGTGATGAAGCTCTAAGCATAAGCTCTCAATGATCATCCGATGGATCATATTTATGATCTCTTGCATATGCTTTGCATAGTTCAACACTGCGTTGCTATCCAAAGAAAATAAAGAAAAATAAAATAATGTATAAACAAAAGCATCTTTCTTCGGCAATCAAAATAATCAATTATGATAAAACTTTTGTTGCTTGAGAATAATTACCAGAAAAAATCATTTTCTTGGGGCCATATAATA
>NW_021478324.1:0-211 GCF_001605985.2 Dendrobium catenatum | reverse complement strand
AGGATTGTAGCAGTGCACCACTGTAGGAAAATCACTAATTTCTAGCAGATTTTATGGCGGCTTTCCAAGTGATAAAGATTAAATATTTTCAATTGATTTTCAGGAATATTTTTCGGCTGCTTTCTGGCGAATTTGTTTCCGAAGTATTTTTAATAATTTCTGAAAGAAAAATATTTATAATTTCATTAATTAATAATTTTATAGCCTATTT
>NW_021478323.1:0-283 GCF_001605985.2 Dendrobium catenatum | reverse complement strand
TGATTGTTTTCTCCTTTTTCTTCTCACCTGTATCAAGATTTCTTTGATTCACCCCTTGCTCGTAAGCAATGAGTGAGCCAAGTAAGTTATCAATGGAATAAGTATTCAAATCTTTAGATTCAGTGATTGCAGTTATTTTTGCATCAAAAGATGAAGGAAAGCATCTCAAAATCTTGTTAACTTTTTCATAATTCGAAAGTTCCTTTCCTAGTGCATGCAATGAAGTAACTATCTGAGTGAACCTACTGTACATGTCAGAAATCGATTCATGAGGTTTCATACG
>NW_021478322.1:0-528 GCF_001605985.2 Dendrobium catenatum | reverse complement strand
AATGATGCATTAAAAAGAACTAACTTGAGGATTCAATATGATTTGGAAACATGTAAGAAAAATCGGATAACATCTACTTTTGATTCTAAGCCAAAACCTAGGAAGAGGCATTATAACTCAAGTTATTTAAGAAATCTTTTTCCTGGTGTTAGATGTTTTTCATGTGGCATGCTAGGACACATCTCACATACTTGCACCGTTCACCGTAGTACACATTGGGTGTGGAGACCTAAGGTGCATGATTCACAGCGCACCATACCTGCATTGCATTCTAATTTTTCTAAGAAGGGGCCCAAACCTGTTTGGGTTCCTAAATCTGATTGTTGTTGAGTTTTGCAGGTGTGCTCTCACCAAAGACCTTTAGGGAGCATAGGATAACTGGACATATGAAGGCTCGCAGCTCATAAATGCTTAAACCTACTGCTTCAATAATTTCTTGAAACGTGTTTTTATTTAAGTGTGTTTCATTTCTGCTTTATTGTTGTTTTAGATTATTTTGTTTTCTTTTTGCTTTTATATTTGGTTTTC
>NW_021478321.1:0-344 GCF_001605985.2 Dendrobium catenatum | reverse complement strand
TCGTACATAATCTTGTGTTGGAGTAGCACATTTAAAAAATGAATCCACATAGTTTGTCTTATTACTTGATGAACCTCTTGTTGATACATGGCATTAGGTGTATTTTATGAGCCATCCATTTTTGTGGCTTGTAGAGAAGCAAAAGTGAGTGGAGGAAGTGAAGTGACACGTTGATTTAGAATTCTATGTTGAAAGGATGTTCCATCATGAGACCACAACCAACTTGATGTAGCTGGAGCACGAAATTGGGGAGATTCAAGAATGGCATCTCTTTGAATTTGAGTTGACTAGGCATGCTTATGCATTATTCATAGGGCTAAGGAATGATTAAAAATTGTTATTGT
>NW_021478320.1:0-247 GCF_001605985.2 Dendrobium catenatum | reverse complement strand
ATGTGATCTTTGTATCATCTTTAAAGAAAAAATCTCATTAAAATAACGCTCTTTGGACTTTGGATTAATATTTATGCTTAAATGTCTTATAGCAAAAATATTTCAAAACCACTTTCTTTTCATTGAATTTTGAATATTCGCTTTAGTATGCATAAATTTAATTTTTTTAAAGAAATATTTATAGATTTTTTTAAGTACTATAACTTTATAATAATTAATAACTTGTCTGCTTAAATCAACATAAAAT
>NW_021478319.1:0-242 GCF_001605985.2 Dendrobium catenatum | reverse complement strand
CGAGCGGAAGTCTGGTGGCGGTCGGCGGATAGGCAGAAGTCTGGCATTGGTCAGTGGACGAGCGGAAGTCTGGTGGGGGTCGGCGAACTGGTGGAAGTCCGGCGACGGTCGACGGACTGGCATAAGTCCGTCGGTTGTCGACAGGAACTCCGGCGGTGGTCGACAGGAACCTCGGTGTTGGTCTGCAGGAACCTCGGCGGTGGTTGGCAGGAACTGTTACGTCCCATATATCTATAGTGAAA
>NW_021478318.1:0-1195 GCF_001605985.2 Dendrobium catenatum | reverse complement strand
GTCCTGGACGATTTTACTTAAGGTGTCAAAAATGATCCTAATGTATATTGGTATGAACTATGTTCGTACACGCTCATCGTCCCGTGCGAATTAGGTTCGTCCGGTACGAAATGGTTATTACATAGGTCGGTTCCCAAAATTCTACAGGATGTAACCAACTGAGGTAAGTCGGTTCAGTTTGTCCTGGGACGAACATGTTTCTTCCTGGGATGATTTTATACAGAGAGTTTTGTCTAGGGATGAAGGTTCATTTTGTCATGTACGATCTCATACAGAGAGTCTTGTCCAGGGACGAAGGTTCATTTCGTCCTGTACGATCTCATATATAGAGTTTCATCCCCATACGAACCATGCTTTTCGTCTGGACGAACAGTGCAAGGTGATAATCCAGAGACGTTCATCCCGGGACGAATACAAAATTCATTATGGACAATTAGGACTTAGAAAATTTTCTACCCGCCTGTTCGATCCATTGCTCCCTAGGGGTTAATTGACATGATCGTCCCGTACGAACCAGGTTCGTCCCGTACGATCAGTTCACAAAAATTATCCCCCAAGAGTGTTTGTTGTGATTTTTCACTCAATTACAATCACTCCCTCTCATTTAAAAACCTATAATTTACAAATGAATAATTTGAAGTCTTCATTGCTTGGAGTTGATTTTTCCTGAAATGTTAGTACACACTAGAGCAAAAATAAATCTTCCAAAAAGTGTTAGGAGATATATATAAAACAATAATATTTGAAATCATCAAAACAATATAAGTTGCAAGAATGTAAAACATGCAAATAACAACTCTCTCTACACTTTTTTGATAATATTGTTTGGGACGATATTTATATCGTCCTGGACGATCTGTCCAAAAATAGAAACCCTAATTAGGGCATTCTCATTAAGGCAGTCGTCATGAGCTGATCGGCCCGGACGATAGTCTTAATTCAGAAAGAATCAACCGCCATAATCAGTTTAGGAATTCTTTGTTTTAGGAAATCGGCCAGGATGATATTTATATTGTCCAGGCTGATCTAACTCAATTATGTCTAAATTGATCTGGTATCTTTGGAAAGCTTTAATGGTTGATTGATACAATCACATCATCTGGGATGATCGCAGGATTGGCCGGGATGATGTCCTGAACGATCTACACCGGACAGCTTAAATTCAAGGCGAAGATCAGGACGATTGAAATCGATT
>NW_021478317.1:0-232 GCF_001605985.2 Dendrobium catenatum | reverse complement strand
GAAGTGTGCATTTTGAAAGGTGAAAATGTATAGCAGAAAGGTATTGTGTGAGAAAGGTAGAAGTAAAGTGTTTGCTTTTTGAAAGGTATAGTATTTTGATGTTTATGTATATTTGAGGTTGAAAGTGTGTGTGTTTTGGAAAGCTTGTATTTTTGGAATGTGTGTGTCGGGAAGTGCGTCAAGTTTGACTTGAAAAGTGAAATTGTTGGCATTAATAAGAAAAGTATTTTGA
>NW_021478316.1:0-465 GCF_001605985.2 Dendrobium catenatum | reverse complement strand
ATATTCAACATTCTAGAATTAAGTATATATACATAAGGCGTCACTTCATTAGAGATCATGTAGCTAAGGGAGAAATTGAATTGCATCACGTTGCTACTGAGAATCAACTTGTAGACTTTTTGAAAAAACCACTGGCTTTTAACATGTTTAGCACTTTAAGGAGTAGATTAGGTGTGATTAATATTAATGCTTAAACTAAAATTGTGTAGACTTAATTTGTTGTGTAATAATGTGTTTGTTTACTTTCTTTTGTTGTTTCTTATAGTTTGTATGTTTGTGTGTTTTTATTTTCTTTTTTTTTTAGTATTTTATTATCGGTCTTGTTTTCTAATTTTTTATGTGTCATTCGATTTAATGTGATTGCTTTTGAAAAGATTTTCAATTTATCATGTCATATTTTAAGTGTTATTTTCGTACTGTATGAATTCTGTAGCATGTACATGATATTTTTTTGAGTTGAGCATA
>NW_021478315.1:0-267 GCF_001605985.2 Dendrobium catenatum | reverse complement strand
GCAATATGGATTCTACAACAGCACTATGGATTTCTATAATAGCAAATTAAATAGCCAGTGTTTGTATTCGTTCAGTAAGACCATTGTATGAAATTACATGTGTACGATATTGCATTGTATGGATTTCCTGATAGGCATGACCTATTGATTTCTGATTGATTTATTGATATTAACGGATTTATTGTATTGAATTGATGTTTTACTGATTGGATTTATCGACGGATTTATGAGTTTCTGTTACTGCACGATTTCATTGATATTGTATGT
>NW_021478314.1:0-221 GCF_001605985.2 Dendrobium catenatum | reverse complement strand
ATACCTGTGCCAATCGATCCACCGGATCGGTCTGTCTAATCGGAAGAAAATGAGCAGACTTCGTCAGTCGATCCACTATTTGGATTAAAAAATATAGTTTAAAAAAAGGATTAATTTTCTTTGGGAATGTTAAATTTTGAATTTTGAAATTGAACATGTCATTATGAACAATATATCGCCTCGAAAGACAATCATATCGTTCCCCAATGGGTTCAAATTTT
>NW_021478313.1:0-343 GCF_001605985.2 Dendrobium catenatum | reverse complement strand
TTTTTATTCTAATCAAATTAAAATCAACCCATCCATTGAATTCTAAATTTATCTTTAATAAAATTTCAATTTTTTTTTAAGATCAGCCATTTAAATCCTGTTTTAAAATATGAATTAATCTTAGCCATTTGATTTGAATTATGAGGTGATATTGGATTTGCTTAGGCAATATAACCACCTGGCCCCCACGTCTCTTCACTCCCTCTCTAAATTTCAAAAAAAAAAAAAAACACCAAGCAGAACCGCTCCTCTGCAGTTCACAAAAAAAACTCCCTCTCCCTCTCTATCAGTTCACGAAACAACTCCTATCCCCATGACTCTCTCTTGCATTCGCATGCATAGA
>NW_021478312.1:0-264 GCF_001605985.2 Dendrobium catenatum | reverse complement strand
TCCCGATAACGAGAGAAAACTTTCGATTAAGGCTAGTTGTCAATCAGATACGTATAAATATGTGTTATCTGGCATATAGTAGCAGCAGTGGGTATGGAATTTGAGAATTGGATATTTGGGAATTTGGGGTTAAAATATTTAGGAAGTTTGGGAAGTTTGGAAAATTTGGAGATTTCATATTTAAAATAGAAATTGCACCATCTTGCACTTAAAGCGAATGGTGGGGAAATGGATGATAGACCCGATCAAGATCCCATGGTTCCG
>NW_021478311.1:0-457 GCF_001605985.2 Dendrobium catenatum | reverse complement strand
TTCATATCAAAGCTTGTAGTTAACCTATACATATAAACCATCATTTTCTTTTTATAACTTATGAACCTCATTTCAAATGAGAGGCTTTTGATTCAAATCAATCGTCTATTCAATGCCCATTTGAGTCTGAGTCTAGTTTGAGTTTGAGTTCATTTTGCATGAGTTTCATTCATTCATTTGAGCTTGGTTCAACTCAAATGCTTCATTTAGAACCAAGCCCAATATTTCTTAGTTTCATTTTGGGTCCTTTATATTTTATTCAAATTCAAGCTTAGTCGACCATGATGAAGTTCAAGTTATCTTTCTTTAACTCCTTTGCCATGTTCATGTTCAAGTCAAAGCTCCTCGCTCCAAACTCATTTGAGTTCAAGATCTCATTCTAACTCAAGTCCAATTATGAGTTCAAGTTCAAGTGGCAAATTAAAGTTCAAATGAGAGTCCAAGTTCATGTTCATTT
>NW_021478310.1:0-859 GCF_001605985.2 Dendrobium catenatum | reverse complement strand
TTATTGAAAATTAAAATAGGCAAAATGTAACATATCTCGAGGCAAATAATTTTTTTAGCAAGGCGGACTAATAAAAACGGCTCTAAGACCACTAAAACCTAGCGTTCTTTTTCTCTCCTCTCATTTTCTTTTCTTTTCCGATTTTTGGTCTCTCTTATTGGAAATAAAAAAATAAAATTGAATTTTAATAAAAATGTATAATGGCTAAATATATTTGTAATATAATAATAAAATGATACAAATATAATTATACCATTTATTTAGATTTTTAGCATAAAATTCATAGTTTTTTTTATCTTCAAATATGAGAATCCAAAAATTAGGAAAAAATGTTATAATTAGAAAATAATAATATCTATGTTATGGTGAAGCTGGTTTATAATTTAGACTTTTAACGACTCCTGAAATAAATTTTAATTTTTATACGTCAAATTATATACATATTTTTAATTTTAGAGTTATAACATCTTTCTCTTACTTTAAACTTCAATAACTTTTGACCATTTTCTACTTTATTGACGCTTTACATGATTAGATACGTGAAATGAGACTTTAATAGATTTTGATTGAATTTCAAAAATAAAAGCATAATAGATCATTCTTTGTGCATTCTTACATATTTTAACTTATTTTTATCCTAATTTAAAAATGTATTATTATATGTCATGTACTCATATAATATTGCGATCATGTAGCTCAATATGTATGTGAATAATATAATGGTTCTTGATAATTGTATAATAATTTATTATATATAATCTACATGTTACATAACATACACATTATGCATCATGATGGACTTTCAGAGCTTTTGAATTCTATGAGTGTTCTTGTATGCAATATTTATGGCTGGGCTATA
>NW_021478309.1:0-293 GCF_001605985.2 Dendrobium catenatum | reverse complement strand
ATAATAAAATATTAAAATTGAAATTAAAATAAAAAAAAATTATAATGAAATTAGTTTTAACTCATTTGATTGAAGAAAAATATAACGTAAGAAAAAAAATTATACATTTTAAATTAAAACTAATTGTTTATTAAATATATTAGAATCAAAATAAACAACATTATAAAAACATATAATAAAATAAACTTATATTCCTACTGATTTCTTTGAAAATATATCTCCATTTTATTCAAAGAAAATTAAAAAAAAATGGTAGATAATTTAAATTACTAAATTATAATTATTTTCCCTAT
>NW_021478308.1:0-1147 GCF_001605985.2 Dendrobium catenatum | reverse complement strand
ACAATATTTTCAACCTCCTTCCAGAGTATCTCAGATACAATTATTTCCCAAACTCTGACTCTTTGAATGGTGAAATTCCTCCCATCCTAGAGGACAAAACGTCTAATTCAGGCCTATGTTAACAACTGAAGTCACAAATCTTTCTAAGCGCAGATGTTGTGTAATTTTTCTATTTAATGCATAGCTAGCAATATCATGGTGAATTCAGCTATTCATTGTTAAAGTTAGTATGCTTCTGTGCGTTGATATGCCAATTCCTCGGTTTCCTTGACAGCTTTTATGTACAGAAACGGGAGAAGCAACCAAACTTAAGCTAAAATCCCTTAACTGTTTCATGATAAGAACAGAGCCAACTGTGATTATTTTTCTCTTTAGGGAACTTCTATTCACTTATCTAGTGCAAATATACACTACTTCCTGCATGAAGTTCTTTTTTTTTTATTTCCCATTGGTTATTTAGAGGTTCAGCTGAAGGTTCAAATATGCAAAACAAAAGCAGTTGTGTCTTCTAATCTTCCTTGCTTTTGTTGGCGCTGTTCTAGATTTTAGAAGCATCATATAGCCCATTATGCCAGCTTGGCATTCAAGATAACTTTAACACCACATAAACACAGACACCCGTTACCTTTCCTATTTTAGCTAATAGGAATGACTTAGCACTGTGAAAGACAAATCTCGCATAATCAAAAAGTGAAAAGTTGCACAATAATGCCAAATGAGTAAAAAAAAATCTTTTTTTAGAACCAAACATAAAATATTGACCAGTGACTTCAACAATAACATAATTGGATTATACAGTAGAAAGATCAAGAAGATATCACAAATAAACTCCAAGAACTATAAAAAAAAAAGGGAGAAGGGAAATCGCTTCAAAAAAAAAAAAAAAAAAAAAAAAAAAAAGGAGAAGGGAAATCGCTTCAAAAATTTTCAAAAATAATAAGATAAATTGGCGCAATTATTGTCAAGACAACAAGATTGTGCTTATGATAACCTAAACGAACAGAACATGTTAACAAAATGCAGACATTTGTCCCTCAACATCAAGGAACGGATAGAATAACTACAAGAATCAGAAAACGTCTAGTCAAAGTGGAAGACAAAGCAAGCAGCCAATGGAGAGAAAGAAAAGAACTAGATGCACGTACAT
>NW_021478307.1:0-267 GCF_001605985.2 Dendrobium catenatum | reverse complement strand
ACAAATACATCAGTTCTTCATAACCATGTATTGATCCATATAGAAGGATCAGGTTCGAACTAGAATTCACTTATCGACCCGCGCAGCATCCCTAGACGTCACGTGTGTACCAATAACACGCTCGCCGGAGCCCATGCGGGTGATTTTTATATACCCCTTTAGTGTACTTATGTGTATATAGTTTATAGTGCACGTGCAGGGGTATTTTGAAAGTATTTATAAACGTTTTATGTCCGCTAGTACGAGTGTTGCGGATCCGGTGGCGGT
>NW_021478306.1:0-327 GCF_001605985.2 Dendrobium catenatum | reverse complement strand
TCAAGATAATTTTTTGATGATATATCAATTGCCCCCCCCTATTTTCGGACGTCGAAGCTTCATAACTCTGAAAATTCTTATGTCGACATTTTGCATTGACCAAATTGCAAAAAATTTCGTTCCAAAAATTAAATTATTACTTAAACTTGATCATAGAGGCCCCGTATAGCTCCGAAAGTATCAAAATTGAGTCCGAAATGTTGAAAAACGTGTTCGGGGACCCAAAAAATGTCGGAATCGGACCGTCATGGCCGAAAATTAGGCCCGGACAAGCGTAGGTGGCTGAACTGGCCGCGCGGCACTAGGGCTGCAAACGAACCGAGCCGA
>NW_021478305.1:0-288 GCF_001605985.2 Dendrobium catenatum | reverse complement strand
TAAAAAGAAATGAACCCCAAACACCCCGATGATAGCCATGTTGAATGCAGATCTCAACCGGAGGGGTTCCAAAATATTTTCAAATATCTCCCAAATATCAAAAGTTTTATTTCAAATATTCAAAAATTCCACCCAAAAATCCCAAAAATCCAGAAAACTCTCAAAAATCCCGAAACTCCTCAAAATCCCAAAATCCCAAAAAAATATTTAAAATAAAATCAATCCATCAAAACTTAAAGCAAAATCCATCCACCCTCCGCAACAGTCTGCCAGGGTGGACAAATTCAA
>NW_021478304.1:0-714 GCF_001605985.2 Dendrobium catenatum | reverse complement strand
ACTATCCGGGCATGGGGAGGGGTCAAATGGAGAAGGGCATGGTTGGGGGAAGCCATGGGCTTCAACTCAATCCGAGGAGGAAGGAAGCGTATCACACTACCACTACACAAGAGGAACCAACTGAGGAAGAAATTGGGATATGAATGCGAGATCGAGGAAGCTAAAGATGTTAGTTTTTGAAGGGGAGGATGATCATGGTTGGTTGTGCCAAGTGGAACGTTACTTTGCTATCAACGAAGTGACTTAAGGGGAAAAACTCATGGATACGAGTCTATGTTTGGAAGGGAAATCCCCCTTGACTGGTTCCAATGGAGAGAGGCTAGATATCCTATCTACTCATGGGGAGAATTTAAGGAGTGCTTATTGAAACTAGGGGGGTCAATTTCAGGTCACGGGTCGGGTTCGGGTCGAACCCGAAACTGACCCGGCATTATTCGAGTCAACCCGAACCCGATCAGTTTTTGAAAACGTGCCGATTTTTTGGACCCGAACCCGACCCGCTTCGGGTTTGGGTCAACCCGACCCGACCCTGCTGCTTGGCGTTAATAGCTTAGGTTTGAGGCGGAAAGTGGATGGCGGGCTGGCAGCAATGACTGCAACGGCTTTCGGCCAATAGAGGCGGCGGTGGATGGCCAAGAGGGGCTGCAGCAGCAGAGGCTGGTTGCGACGTCAGTCTGGCAGAAGCTGCGGCGGCAGAGGCTGCTTGAAGAGAAC
>NW_021478303.1:0-256 GCF_001605985.2 Dendrobium catenatum | reverse complement strand
CCGATCTGAGTTTTATAAAGCTGAAATCAGTCGTTTTGAAGAGAGAGAAAATCAAATTTTATAAAATATCTGATTTTGAGGAGAGAGAAAGTCTAGGTGATTTTGGCAAAAGTTGATTTTCGGACGACGCGGAGCCGTTTTCGTTCGAAGAGACTGTTCAGGATTTTGCTGTACGTAAGGTAAGGCACATTTCGCCTTTCTCAATTTTCAGAACCGTCATGTTTGGCGGTAGTTTCTGTCCGGATTTTGTTTCCGT
>NW_021478302.1:0-512 GCF_001605985.2 Dendrobium catenatum | reverse complement strand
CATTCTCCTTGAAATTTTAACATTCTACTAGCGTATGCTGAGAGCTGACAGAAATTCATTGATGAATCAATAGAAAGATCACAGTGCAATTATGCTCGAGCCAGGTTTTTGTAGTCAATAAACGAGTTTAAATATTGATAATTCAAGCCTAACCTAAGCATTAAGTTGGTTGATCAAATCTATTTGGCTTTATTAGACAATTAACAATAAATGGAATGGTTATGGATTCAGATTAATCTTAAGTTTGAGTCTGACTTTTGGATGTATCATATAATTGAATCGACTTAATTGAAATGTTGTTATGTTCTAGTTAGGTTCGCATGGTGAAGTTGTCATTAGTTTAAGCTGATCAATTGAACTCCTTGTCTTGATTAAACAATGTGAGATTAAATTGAGTCAATTCTGGGCTTGTCTTTGTATAAAATTGGCTAAGATTTAGGGATCCATAAATCATTTTAATGAGGGATCTCCTTTCGTTGGAAAGTGGGCTTTCTATTTTCAAGAATGAAGAA
>NW_021478301.1:0-2939 GCF_001605985.2 Dendrobium catenatum | reverse complement strand
CACCTGCTAGTCTTGCAAAGTTCATTGATGTTAATGTTCATTCTGTTCAAGCTCCGGTACAGTTCACAAGTCCCTGTAGTTCCTTGAATTGGCCATTCTTTTATTTGTTGCCCTGAGAGTTATTAGATTGTTTGAGTTGAATTAAGTTCGATTGATGCTCCAACATGTCCAATGAAGCTCCAATTGTCTCAGTACGATCTTGCATTACCCAACTTTCGGCAGTCTTCCGGCGTTCCATCCGTTTAGGGGAAAAACTACAGAAAACTGGGCCCCGCACGCTAGAGAATAAGCGTGCCGTGAGGTCCCTCGGAAGAGGAACACCGGCGGCTAATATTTTTTTATTCCCCACCAGCCAGAGAAAGGCGTGCATGGGTTGGGGCACGGTTATAATTAAGAATTTTAATATTTTACCCATCTCGTTGTGGCGTCGCACCAGAGTTCTCCACCACGCTAGAGAAAGCGTGCATAGTTGGTTTTCGGTCGCCGCTACACCGAAAATGGGGTTTTGATACCGCCCCGCGCAGCATCGGCCATTCCTTCTCCCACGTAGAGAAAAGCGTGCGTGAGTTGGTTTGGTTCGCCGCGTTGCAAGCGCCAGGATTGGTTCGGAGTTTAGAGTTTAGGAAGCTTATACTTTGTAAAGTGTCGTCGGGGTTAGCACACGGATCGGAGTCGCTGCGTGCTACCTCGTCGTAGTGTCGCGGCGGTTGCCTCCACCACGTAGAAAAAAGCGTGCAATGGGAGACCACGACTCGACACGAATAACGAGGTAAAGAGAAGGCCGAGACTAAGCTTCAAAAATTATACCTTTGGCGGTCGTCCGAGAGGATTCGAGTGGAAAAGAGGGCGCATCAATTTTTTTCTATTAAAATATAAATTATAAAAAAGAGATTGCATATTAATTTAATCAAATACTAATTATATACAATATTATTTAATTATTTATATTTAAATATATGATTAATTTAAACTAATTATGTTTAATGCTAATAATGATTAACTAATCAATAATTATAATAATCTTCATAATTAAATATTATCATTTGTTATGATATTATATTAATGATAATTAATGTAATTAAACTAATTAACTAATTATATTTTAAATTTATTATAATAATCTAAATATATTATGATAATGTAATTTAATTAGATGAAAGATTAATTTAATATTATCTATTTTTAAGAATTATATAATCTAGTATTAACATTATAATAACTATAATTATATAGTAAAATAATTACCTAATAACTAAGGGTAGGGTAAGCTGGATCTCACTGGCCAAGGCAAGGGAGGTCGGGTAGGATGAGGAGGCCGTGGGTGATTCGGGGAGAGCCTTCGATGGAGGGATCTAGGGGCGTCGGTTTTGGTAGTAAGAGAGGATGTCTCTCCTCTCTATCTCTCTCTCTCCTCTCTCTCTCTCTCTCTCTCTCATGCGGATGGAGGAACGGACGGTGTGAAGAGTTGGATCGGGAGCAGCGACGGTAGAGGAGAAGAGCTCGGTATGAGTGGGTCTCTCTCTTTTCTTTTTTTCTCTCTCTCCTCTCTTCTTCGGCTGAAGGAGATTCGGGCAGGGATCTGAGAGAGATCGGAGGAGGGGGAATATTCGTGGTAGTTCTCGTCTGTGGAGGTGTCGTGGTGTGTAGAATGAGGGGGCTCGCTGTGTTTTATAGAGGCGGATGGGTAGATCGAGGCGTCGTCGGCAGGTTTCGCGGAGAAAGCCGCGAACGGCGCGAAGGAACAGTGATCGGCGAGTTGAGAAGACGGAGGAGTTCTTGGATCAGACGGGTGTTAGGTAGTAGTTGGATTCATGCTTGTCTCCTCTCGTTTTGTTGTTAAGAGGTTAACAATGCCCCACAAATGTGGTTTGCGTCTGAGCGAATCACGTTTGTTGTAAGCTGTTTGACTCTATAGATCTCTAGATATTCACTCTAGATGTCACACAGAGATTTCATTTAGTGGATCTCCAAAATTTCATTTGGATGTCACACTAAGATTTTCATTTATTGGATCTCCAAAATTTCAGTTGGATGTCACACTAAGATTTTCGTTTAGTGGATCTCCAAAATTTTACTTGGATGTCACACTAGGATGTTCATTTAGTGGATTTCCAATAGTCCATCTTTATGCCTTTGTAGATCCCGTAGATGCACTTGTAGTCAAGAAGCTGCTTCAGAATTTCTACAATTACTTTTGGGCTTAGGTACGCTTTCTTCCCTTCTCTTTTTTTTTTAGTTTTTTGATTTCATGCTCATATTGACACTGCTTTGTATTTTGTGCAGGCTACTACAGGAAGAGGATCCGAGCTTTAGCCAGTTTACTGCCTCAGGAGACTTTAGTTCTGGTACGTTTTTACTTTGTTTGTGCTGTTCTTTTCTTTCTTTAGCTTCTTTCTGATACACCTTTTTTTGCTCTGCACAGGTTTCGAGAGGAGCGGAATACTTGTTCGCTTTCCACCTCAGGAGACCTCTGTTTCAGGTACAACTTTGTTCTTCTCTTTTTTTTTAGTGTTGTATATATCTGCATGATATTTTCTTCTTTTTTTCTGACACACTTTTTTTGTTACTTCATGCAGGTCCCAGAAGTGCAAAATACCTGGTCCTTGGAAGGAACGGAATAAAGCTGTCAGCTTCCTTTTCAGGCGTAGTTTAGGAGACAGATTTGAGTCCTTTGAGAAGGACATTGTACTTTTCTTTTTTTTTCAGCTGATGTAATCTTGTAAAAAGATATAGTCCACAGATTTGTATATAAATTTCTGAACTTAATAAAATAAAGATATTTTATAAATTCAATTGTTGACGAGCTCTTTTTTTTACTGCTCTTGAGACTTCTGTGGTCGTACTCTGACTTGTGTTCATATTATTTTAAATATTTATTTGGGAATCTCGGCATGCAGAGCGATGTCGACCCAAATAAATATTTAAAATACCCGTCTTTA
>NW_021478300.1:0-1757 GCF_001605985.2 Dendrobium catenatum | reverse complement strand
TGGGGTCGACTACATGAATCATTTTTCTCTATTATGCCCGTTAAAAGTTAAATTCTCATTTAAATCCAATAAAGGTCATTTTTAATATGTTCTAACCAAGTCTTTTTAGGTCTACCTTTACCTTTCTTAACATATGTTAAATCTAATACATTTACTTTCTTGATCGGGTCATCGAAAGGTCGTCATTTTATGTGAACAAACCATCCAAGGTGACTCTCTCTGGTTTTATCTTCCACCAGAGCTACTCCAACCTTTTTACGTATATGCTCATTTCGTATCCTATCTCTAAGAGTAAAGCCACTCATCCAGCTAAGCATGCTCATCTCTGCAACACTTAACTTAATATTATGCTTCTCTTTTAATAGCCAACATTCAGCACCATAAAGCATTGCAAGTCTAACCACCATCTTATAGAATTTTCACTTAAGTTTTGTGTGTCCGTGTGTGTGTGGGGGGGGGGGACTTTTCTATCACACAAGAAGCCCGACGTATTCCTCCACTTCAACCATCCAACTTCAATTCTACTAATAATATCCTCATCTATTTCACCATCACTCTGAACAATAGACCAAAGATATTTAAAACATGTACTCTTATTAATGACTTAATCATTCAAAGTCATAATCCCCCCCCCCAAGAACTATTATTACTAAAACTATAATTTAGATCTACTCAAACGAAAGCCTTTAGACTCTATGGTTCATCTTCATAATTCAAGTTTACCTTCAACTACCTATCTAGTCTTATCAACAAGAAGAATATCATCAGCAAAAATCATACACCAAGGTACAACCTCTTACAAATGTCTAGTAAGAACATCCATGGATAAAACAAAAAGAAGGCTAACAAAAAATTTTAGCCAAAGTTTTCTTAATAACAAAAAAATTAAGAAGCTCTATATTGATTATTCTTCTCTCTTCCTCATTTGAAAAATAATGCTTCAAATATATCTTCCTCATATGTGAAATTTTTAAATCTTTCCGTGAAGAAAATTGTTAAAAATCCTCTTGAAGTCATTCTTTACTTAAATATCTACAAATAATAGTAAAACAAAATAGAATTAGATAATTATTATTCAACAAATTGAGAATTAATAATAAATTAATGTTAAAATTTACCTTAGAGTTAGTGAATGAACCAAGCAATGTATAGATGTGTTATTTTTGCTTTACCCATCTTCCAGAATAGTATAGATAACACACCAAAAACTTGAGTCTTCATCAAGTGTCTTTATTTCATGTCTATATATTCTTCCTTTCACCTTAGCTAACATAGAATCCATATCTAATAAATGAGATGTAAATAAGACTTATCTGTATCTGTCACTCTTAATATCTCATAAATTAGATCAATAAAACTTAAGATGTACTCAATATCATTCCACCATAAATTATCTAAAATCTTCTCTTTTACATATCGTCTTTCGATTATCATTTTATCGATAACAAGACTGTTTCTCACAGATCACCATAGACTGAAAGACAATTTTTATTTTTTTTTAAATCTTCTCAACATGACTATAACTGAGGCAAACTAAGTTTCAACAACTGTAAGCATTTTTAAATTAAAAAAAAAATCATTGAACATCGAGAGTCTCATAGAGTGATTCCTAATGAAATTTCTAATTACAAGTACATTTATAATTACTATAATCCAATGATATTCATTATAAGTGATTTCATTTGTCATAGTATTTTTAGCTGCACAAATATTCTTCAATGCAAGATTAAGTACATGCATAACACATGGTGTCCAAA
>NW_021478299.1:0-345 GCF_001605985.2 Dendrobium catenatum | reverse complement strand
GAGTTCGAAGACAGAAAGAAGAATATGACAAGTAAAAATTCAGTGTCAGATAGAAGCCCAATGAAAGTCCAGCAACGGACAAAAGTCTAGCATATGGTAGAAGTACAACATCAGGTAGAAGTCTGATGAAAGTTCATCGACGGGCAGTAGAGTGTAGGTTAATAGAATCCATCAAGGATATATAATATATCTGAGATTGTATGCGAGAGCATTGCTCGATAACATTAACCTATGTATAAGAGGTTGAGAGAATTCACAAGGATGTATGACCTATCTGAGGTTATACGTCAGAGCAATACTCGATGATGTTAACCTATATGGAAGAGGAAAATGAAAGTTCGTTCG
>NW_021478298.1:0-659 GCF_001605985.2 Dendrobium catenatum | reverse complement strand
CAATTTTAAAATACCAGTGAGATATTCCTGAAAGTCAACTAAGCAAAACAGAAAGCTTGTGATTTTTTTGGCTGATTTAGCAGCTTCCCCCTTTTCTTAAGCCTTTACTCATTTTATTTTCTTTTCTTAGGCATAATTGAGACATTTTAAAGCTCCAAGAATTTATAATAAACATAAACAAAATTTAATGCTCTTATTTTAATTTCAATGGCCATTGCTATATGTGTATGGAAGAAAGTTTTTTTTTTCTCATAAAATATTTATGAAATATCAAGAGCTGGGTTTTTTTTTTTAAGGATTAGAAGCTTACTAAAAGAATAACATTTGAAATAAAATCTAACAGCTTTAAATCCTACCTAATACAAGAAAAGAAAAGACAAAATAAGAAAATGCTAAAGATAAAAATTAAAGGAAAAAAGGAAAACGCGCTGCATAAACGCCACAACCATAACAGCACCCAAATGAATGGCTAAACGATCCAATGAGCAGCATCCCAACAAGCAGTCTGCACCATGTGCAACCCAAGCTACCCGAAAACAACTCCAAGTAGAGGAAAGAAACAATTCAGCAGTCACCATCACAACCAGAGCAAAAGTGACATCCAAATTCGAAGTCCAAGATCCAAAACGTGGCACCAAAACAGCAACTCCAAGACTCCA
>NW_021478297.1:0-210 GCF_001605985.2 Dendrobium catenatum | reverse complement strand
GATTAAAAGTATGACCTTTAGAAGCATGCTCCCAATTTTCTAAAATAGATAACACATCATTTTGATTGTTAACAAAACTTTTTTTGAAAAGAATATTGAAATAACTCCACACTTTATGAGCAATATTACCATTTAAAAATAGGTGATTAATATTCTCCACAATAGAAGAACAAAAACATTTGGAAGGAAGGTTAAAACCTTTTTTCTAAA
>NW_021478296.1:0-385 GCF_001605985.2 Dendrobium catenatum | reverse complement strand
CAAGTTTTTCACATGTATTATTTTTCGATGAAGTATTGAGCGAGCGAGTGTTGCTATAATGGGATTAAATGAATAGAATCATAAATATTAGCTATATGCTTCACATATATTATATTATGGTGAGTATAATATGATTTACTAGGAAATGTGTAGATTATTATTATTATTATTTAATACAAGCAATAGACTTAATACATATGATTGTGTATTATTTTTTGGTTAGTGTTAATCTTATAAATCATTTATGTAGTTTTTTTACAAATATTTATATGAATTATGGATGCAAGAATACAATGACCATATTCATATACCAAGACTAGTAAGTCATGGCCATAGTTAATAAAAATGCACTATAGTAGCAATAGCACATATCAAAGAAAGCTCT
>NW_021478295.1:0-222 GCF_001605985.2 Dendrobium catenatum | reverse complement strand
TCGGATTGACTCCTCGGGACGATTGCCTATGTCTAATCGGCCTAGCCAATCTCTGATCGGCCCGGATGATTGGACCGTCTTTTTGACCTATCGGCCTATACGCAATTATTGAGCCATATCGGCCTGGACAATTCTGCGATCGGCAAGGACGATAAGGTAGTTTCTTTAAATTCTGGCCATTCCAGACATGGTTTTTCACTTTCCACCCTTTCTCCTCTTGTG
>NW_021478294.1:0-230 GCF_001605985.2 Dendrobium catenatum | reverse complement strand
TCCTATCAGCTCTGATCTGATAGATGTAGCCCCTAGTCCATTCATGTGAGTTGAATGTGATCAAGGATGTTAGAGTCATTAGTTTAGACTCTTTTTGAGATAGGATACAGGGTCCATACCATTCCATGCTAGTCAAATATGGTAGTGTTGATCCTCTATCCTGATGATAATTTCAGTTGTACACTAATTTCTATATGATTGTGCTCCCCAGTTCATTCACACGAAATGAA
>NW_021478293.1:0-351 GCF_001605985.2 Dendrobium catenatum | reverse complement strand
GTATGAAAATTTTAAACTAAAGTTTAATTAAAAAAAAATATTTGATCATAAAATTTTGTTGGAAACTAATAAAATAATAATAAGAAGATATTGAGATAACCCTTCGATCCTTCGACGACGATGTACCGGCCCTGCACAAGGCCGCCGATTTTCTGCGGCGACTCGGTCAGATCGATGCCAATTCGAGTGGGAGCCATTACTGCAGCTAATAACTTGATTCTTAAACCACTGAGATTCTGTGCGCTGCATGATTTTAGCCGTTGATTTTAAATTATTGCATATAATAATTGTAACGTACGGATTTATTATTTAATATTTGTGAGAACTTGGTTCTGGAGCGTCCACGCAGGA
>NW_021478292.1:0-267 GCF_001605985.2 Dendrobium catenatum | reverse complement strand
ACCCTACACACACACACTTGAGTGATTTTTTCTGTCTGACTTAAAATTTTTATTTTTACTCACATCATCCCGGACGATATTATTATCATCCTGGACGATAGGGTTCAAAACAGAAACCCTAATCAGTTATCTTAGTTAAGGCAGCTGTTATTAGCCGATCAGCCTGGACGCATGTATCAGCCAGGACGATTGGCTTAAAACAGAAAGAATCAGCCGCCATGATCTATTTAGGCATTCTTTATTTTTGGCAATCGGCCAGAATGATCT
>NW_021478291.1:0-294 GCF_001605985.2 Dendrobium catenatum | reverse complement strand
TTCTACAAGAAGTGAGTGGAGGTAATGTTAATTCTGCGGAAAATGTCCAGGGAGATGATGATTACATAGGTCCCTGGATACAGGTTCCTCCCAGACGGAGAAGGAGTGGGCGCACGCAGGGAAGTAATAAGGAGAATGTTGGGAATAAACAGAACATGAATATTCCTAAAAAGGTGAATTTGAAGAAGATTCAAGCTCCTGACAGCAAGCTTAAACCCACTCATAAGCAGAGTAGAATGGGTTTTAAACAGCCTCTATTGTTTACAGCTGGGATGAGATCGGTTAACAGGGTTC
>NW_021478290.1:0-393 GCF_001605985.2 Dendrobium catenatum | reverse complement strand
GGAAAAGAAGCAGTTCAGAGAAGGCTACTTTGGGAGAAGCTGGAGAAATTTGGATATAACAGTAATCATCTAGTAGTTGGGGGTGATTTCAATTGTATTTATGTTAAGGAAGATAAGAGAGGAGGAAGACCTTTTCGATTTTTTCAAGGAGCAAGAGAAATGAGTTCATTTTTGGCAAGGAGTGATCTTCTCGAAGTGAGTGTAATTGGTCCAAGGTTCACTTGGTGCAATAATAAAGATGGAAATGCTAGAATTTTGGAGAGGTTGGATAGAGCTATGTTAATCCATTTGCATTGAAGAACAATCGGCTGGTGTTGAGCATTTATCAAGGGTTGCATCAGATCATTGCCCAATCATATTGATCTTCTTGGAAGGAAACTTTGTATCTGACAA
>NW_021478289.1:0-481 GCF_001605985.2 Dendrobium catenatum | reverse complement strand
TTTGTGGAGTTTTTGGGTTTTGTGGAGCTTTGAGTATTTGGGTGGAATTTGAAAGCGTTTGGAATGGACCCTTCCAGTTGAGATTTTCATTTAACACGGCCATCATTGGGGTGTTTGGGGGTCATTTGAAAATATTTTCAGTTTATGGATGAACCTTGTCAACTCTGTCGAGCTGTCGACAGAGAATCGGGTTTCTTATAGGCTTCGTATCTTTATCAGTGAATTCTCTTGATTATAGGCCTTGAAGGCTTAATATAAATGGATTAAAATAAATACACCAGTTGACACAACCGTGTATTTATTTGAAGGTTCGAACCTTGTCGACTCCTATTGATCCGCATAAGACGATCGGGTTCGAATTTGAATTCACTTGTTTACCCGCGCAGCATCCCTAGACGTCACGTGTATACCAATAACTTGCTCGTTGGGGCCCATGCGGGTTAAGATTATATACCCCGTTAGTGTACCTATGTGTATACAA
>NW_021478288.1:0-219 GCF_001605985.2 Dendrobium catenatum | reverse complement strand
TTTCATATGGATGATGTGTTGGTTGTAAAACAAATCCACCGAGCAATAAGAAATTTATGAAGGCCAGATTTCTATGAGTTCTGGGTTTGGGTTAGATAATACGTTATCGATGCTGGTTTTTGTTCTGAATGGAATTTGGGTGGTGGGTTATGTTGCTTTCCATTTGTCACTACATGTCTCTGCTTTTATTTTTTGAATGGGGGTTTTGATTCCATGGAT
>NW_021478287.1:0-271 GCF_001605985.2 Dendrobium catenatum | reverse complement strand
TCAGGTATTATAGATGGAGTCAAAATTGATATTTTTTATACTAAATGGAATAGAATAGAATAAATCAATTCTCAACTAATTGCTAAATACTTGAATTTTTTTTTTTTGTGTTAAACTCTGAAGATTGCATGAAAATCTCGACATGTACTATTGACAAAGAAATTTATGATAGATTATGCACTATATATGAAGGTACTAGTAAAGTCAAACATTCTAAGTTAAATATTTTAATGCATGATTATGAACTTTTCTGCATGAAATCTTATGAGAT
>NW_021478286.1:0-1556 GCF_001605985.2 Dendrobium catenatum | reverse complement strand
TTGAACCGACCTAACTCGTCACTCATTTAAAATTATTAATATTATATCCTATATTTCTAAAAATTTAAACATTATAATTTCTGGTATAAATATATTTTTTATTTTATGTCAAATAACAAATAGCCAATTACGAGCTTGTTGGCTTCATAATGAATTGTGAACACAGCTTGCAACGAAGACTCAGCATTAACTGAAACAAGAAAGAAATTTCACAGAAGGCCAAACTTTGAAAGGGAGAAGAGAATACTTCAAATTAACGCCTTAATGTTTTCAAAACTAGTAATTGGTTTCTTATATATGCTTTGCTTTATTAGTTTACAACTGTTTAAAAATTACTAATGTAATTTGCATGTATGAAATCTATTCGTATAGACTTTTGCTACATAGAAGTGGTGGACAAATCAAACTCTTTTTGTGACACGAGCTACCCGCAATATCCATGCGCACCGGGTAAGAAGTACTATGGGACCACTTCAAATCACCTGGAACTACAACTACGCCCTTGCTGGTCAAGATATTGGTTTTGACGGTCTCAAATTTCCCGAGATCGTCTCCAGTGACGCCATCCTTTCCTTCAAGACTGCTCTATATTTTTTGATGCATAATATCCATAGTGTTGTCAACCAAGGCTTTGGTGCAACAATACGTGTCATAAATAGCATTGAGTGTGACGGTAGCTACACATGCGAAGATAAATGATCGTGTTAACATCTATAAAAACTATTGTAATATGTTTGGTGTCTCTCCAGGAGGTAATCTCACTTGCTAATTGTATATGTATTGTTTTGTAAGTTTTTTATCATGAATAATATAATAAGCAGGTGAACATGTATCATTATGCTAATTGTATATGTATTGTGTTGTAAGATTTTTTTAAGGAAATTCTTTTTTTTTTTTTAGTTTGAGTTTATTTTTAAAAATTTTTATTCTCCAAACTTATTATATTTCCACTAAAAAATTTCTTCCAAAAGCTAGCTTACGTGGCCTTGCTTACCTGTATCATATTCTGTTATGTTTCTTGCTCTACAGTTCTCCAAAATACTAACACTCTACTCTATCTTTCTCATTGATCCTCATCCGGTCACCCAATCCAGATGTGCCACGTCACCCGAATACACTGGGTCCCTATGTATTTTGGTAACGTGGCACATCTGGATTGATGTCCAGACGAATCCGGACACCGGACGAAATAATTTGTCGTCGCCAACAGATCTCTCTTAGGCTTCGTTTGAAAGAGGGGCCAGAACTCCGGCAAATGGTTTTAAACGGCTTCAGATGGAAAATTAGTCTGAACCCCCTTTGGATAGTCTTAACTGTTAAACCTAACATAATTTCACAGCTATAAATAGCCACCTTTCTCGACCACATTTCCCACACTCTCACCTTTCATTCTGCTATAATCAATTAGTAGCTCGGTTTTAGTTCATTCATGGCAGAGCCGAAGGTGCAACTCCCATGGCCGCCCTTCTCCTCGCTGCCAACACCCTTGCTCATGCGCAGAACTGTGGGTGCACACCGGACCTTTGTTGCAGCGAGTACGGCTACTGCGGCACCAG
>NW_021478285.1:0-1457 GCF_001605985.2 Dendrobium catenatum | reverse complement strand
ACAACAACCACAACCACCCCCACCAGCCAACACCACCGCTAGCCATCACCACCACCTCCTGCTAGTCATTGCCATGGCCGACCACTACCACCTCCTTCGCCACTGGCCACCACTGTCATAGTTGGCGATCACTGTAGGCCACCACTATCATCACCGACCACTACCACTGTCAGCCGTCGCTGCCATACACCCCTAGATATCACCTCCACCGCCACCTTCCTTGCTAGCCATCACCATTTTTGTACTTTACACTACATTCATTACTTCAAGCCAAACAAAAAAAAAAAAAGCATTCACTTATATTTATTTTACAGTCATTCAAACAACTCCAAAGTATTCCTTTTACACTGCATTCATTTTTTAACCAACCAAATAGTCCCTTAGCAAAATGTATTCATCCCATTGTCAAAAGAATATATTCATAATAATAGACATACATAAGAACATGATCTCAATAGGAATCACTATGATATGTTAAACCTAAGCCTCACCACACCCTAAAATAATACACATAAGTAGTGGTGAGCAATAATAACTCAATTTGTTACTCAAAATCTATTATAATAATTAATATAAAAAGCAAAAAAAGTAACATATATGCTAGTAATAAAGCATACTTCAAGTAAACTAACATGATACCTTTGCGTGTCACATGACTTGCATATATAGTACAATGTAAATATAAAACCTTGTGTCAATAGTAGGTAAGTATTATATTTAAAAATATTCAAAACTATTTTAATATGATATTAGGAGCAAAATAATATAACAAGAATCATTTTAATTATTATTTTAGAATATTTCATAATCTTCTCTTCACCTCTTATACCACCACTTTTATTTTTACCTATATTTTCTCATTTTATTTATACCTCTAATATCTCTACTTCCACTTATAATTTTACTTATTCACATATATTTAGATGTATCATATGCATAGATAAATAATAATATTTATGCACAATTTCATATATCTTCGCTTTAATGTAAATAAAATACGAACGCCTAGCCACCTATACTTTTATCTTCTTTTTTTCTCTTTTCACATATAAATAAGCACAAAAATATCAATAATTTTAACATGTATAAACTTGGTCTAAAATATTATATGAATTAATAAAAAAAATATTTATTCAATATAATAATAAGGTTTACATGATAAAACATTATACATAATTCATTAATAAAAAATCACAAAATTATTAATATGTGATAGCACTCTAGAAAATTCAATGATCATAATGAATCTCGAGATAATATTTGAATTGGAAACTTTTAGAATTAATTCAAGATTCTCTTAACTTTGATTTTAGCAAACATATTGCAACTTAGTTTTCATAACTATGTTTTTATATCATGTGTGTTTTTGATGATCCCAGATATTATTGTTTTGATTACTATTTTTCCTAATATATTGGAAATATTGCTTTTGTTATTTGTATGTGCTAATATTTCAC
>NW_021478284.1:0-296 GCF_001605985.2 Dendrobium catenatum | reverse complement strand
TATCGTTTGGACAAAAATTTATTCGTCTGGACGAAATTTTTACAGAGGATCGATCATCCTGGACAATAATTTATTTCGTATGGATGAAAATTTTCCAGAGGACCAATCGCCACGGACGATAATTTAATTTCGTCTGGATGAAAATTTTCCAGAGACCTGATCGTCCTGGACGATATTTAATTTCGTCTGGATGAAATATTTCCAGAGAACCGGACGCCACGGACGATAATTTAATTTTGTCTGGACGAAAATTTTCCTAAGAGCCAATCGTCCTGGACGATAATTTATTTCGTCCT
>NW_021478283.1:0-2210 GCF_001605985.2 Dendrobium catenatum | reverse complement strand
GTCTAGTGATGCGAAGGTCGGAAGGACTGTAGTAGACGACGAAGGTCTGAAGAATGCCGTAGAGCAACAAGGTCTGAAGACCGTAATTGCTGAGAACATGGGTCTTAAAAGACTGTTGTCTGGTGATGAGGCGGAATTGACCATAGTACGACGACCTGAAGACTTATCGGAAGATCCATGGTCCGGCAGTATTCTGGCAAGAGGTGAGATACTGCGGCAAACAAAGTGGTGGCTTAGTGGATGTCAAGGCCTCAGGTTATGGTCTGACAGAAGTCTAGGCCTCAGCTGATGTTTCTGGTGGAGCCACGGCCTCAAGTGGGTCCAGCGGAGGTGAGGCCTCAGATGGCTGGTCGCAGAGCAACACGTGTCAGGCTGTGTCCGGCGGCAGTGAGCCCTCAGTCGTGTCCGGCTAGCAATGACGGTCCAGACCGTGGTCCGGCGTGTGGAGAAACCTCAAGTGGTGTGTCCTCACGTATCAACGACGTCATGCTGCTTGTCCGCGCGAGGTGAGGCTCAGTGGCTCCGGCGCTACAACCATCAGCGGTGGTCCGCGTTTGATAGCCTCAAGTGGTGGTCCGGCGGAACCAACGGTCAGGCGGTCGTCCTTGAGGTGAGCCTCAAGTGCGTGTCCGACGGTACATAGCAACGACAATCAGGCCTGGTGGTCTGGCCAGTAGGGAGAGGCCTCAAGTGTAGTCCAGCAGAGTAACGTTGGTCAGGCGGTGGTCCGGCGGTGGGAGGCCTCAAGTGGTGGTCCGGCGGAGAGCAACGACATCACGGTTGGCTCTGGCAGAGTAGGGCCTCAGGTGGTGGGCCCGCAAGTAAACGGTGTCAGCATGGTCCTGTGGTGGTGAGAGCCTCAAGTGCTTGCTGGTCCGGCGGCTAGCAACGATTCAAGCGGTGGTCCGCGTGTGAGCTTCAAGTGGTCGTCCGTGCGGAGTAACGAGTTCAGCGGTGGTCCACGGAGCCGTGAGTGCCTCAACGTGGCCGGCGAAGCAATGGCGTCAGGCGGTGGTTCGGCGGAGCAACGGCGTCAGGCGGTGGTTCCACGTACAGTACTTAGTGAACACATTACAAACAAACATTAGACACTAAGAGACGCAAAGATTACAAAACCAACTAATTCAAAAAATAAAAGAAAATATATCAGAACTCAAATGAAAAATAAGAGTTTGCATCCACCACAAGGAAAAATTATTTTATGCAGAGTCCGAATGTAGCTCGACGTCCAGATTCTAATTAAATGATGACACATATTTAGAGAATTTTTATTCTTTGACCCAATGACCCGACATAACTACAATCATGCATTTTTTAAATTAGTGAAACCCACGAAAGCTTCAAAATATTTCATATGAAAAAAGGGAGAAAATGTTCAAAGCTCCCAAAGCAATGGAAGAAAAAAATCCATAAAATTTATTTATTTTTATTGGTTTTGCTTGGTCTTCGAGGGAGAGGGAATGAGCGAGAAGGTAGAATACGAAAATTTATGAATGCCAGAGAAGTTCATCGGCTAGGGTTTTTTTGACTTTTTATTTAGTTCATCGGCGAGAATTTCTTCATAAGAAAGGACGAGCAAGAACTTTAATTTAATGGCATATATCAAAAGAGAGCGATTTGGTGCGAGAGAATGCAAGCCTTGCAAATATAGAAAATCGACGTTGTGCGATGAAGATGGAATATCAATTTTGATATCCGTTGAGAGAGAAAAATGAGAAACAAAAGATGAAGATACAACGATTTCAAATAGTTTGTGCTATTTTTATTCATTTTAAATCTTTTTTAACTTGTATAGAGTTATGCATAAGAAATATTTTTTTAAAAATATTATTGTTTTTTCCTAACCTTTTGAGCTTGTTCACAATTGTGTATTGATGTGTATTGATGTATATTTCTAGTATTATTGTGTATTGATGTGTATTAGTGTGTATTGTTGTGCATTAGTATGTAATTATGTGTATTGATGTGCATTGCTATATATTATTGTGTATTGATGTGTATTACTGTGTATTGATGTGTATTTTACTATGCATTGCTGTGTATTGATATCTATTTTACTTTGTATTGCTGTGTATTGATGTGTACTACTGTGTATTAATATGTATTGGTGTGTATTGTTATATATTTTTGTGTATTGATATGTATTATTATATACACTACAGGAAAATCACTTATTACCGGCGGCTTTCCGGCGGATTCCCGGCGGCTTC
>NW_021478282.1:0-201 GCF_001605985.2 Dendrobium catenatum | reverse complement strand
ACCGTCCTCTGCTTCATGGACGACTTCGTGACGGGCTTTACCACATCAGTGCTGCTCCGGTCGACAACACCATGGCTCTTGCGGTCACCAACACTACTTCTACTAATTGGCACTCTCGTCTCGGACACCCAAACAAAGACACTCAACTTCTTCTCTCGCGCTTGTTTCCGGAAATTCATAATGTACATCGCTCCTTTGTTT
>NW_021478281.1:0-204 GCF_001605985.2 Dendrobium catenatum | reverse complement strand
GGGTCTATCATCCATTCCCCCACCATCCGTTTTAAGTACACGATGGTGAAATTTCTATTTTAAATATTAAACTTTTCAAACATTTCCCAAATTCCTAAATCCAAACCCAATTTTCAAATCCAAATTTTACCAATATCCAATCTTTCCAATCTCAAATCCATTGCTGATACTATATGCCAGATAACACGTATATCCTACGTATCT
>NW_021478280.1:0-1051 GCF_001605985.2 Dendrobium catenatum | reverse complement strand
CATAAGATCAACGGTCCCGACACCACACAGTTACAGAACTGTGTAAAATGAGCCCTAATAAACTGAAACGACTTGTTCGAGATATTGGCTCGATCAATTTGTTTGAAATTTTAAATTCAAATTAATTATATGAACAGAAATTGTGGTCAATGATTTATTTGGATTAAAACGAGCTTCACAAAAAGCTATTTAAACTAGTGTACCTAGATCTAGGGTTTGAGTTTTTCACCTCGATTTTGGACGGATTGAACCGTTTATGGACTTGTTGCATTTGTAGGCTGTCCACGCTCCTATTTGTAGAAGACTCCACGAACTGGTATCGCCTGGATCGAATAGAAACGCTCCTTGAACGGATTGAGCTAAGTTCGACGGGATCTTGCCGGAGAAAGGCTTTGACCGGCGGGATTTGATCGGGGAGGTAGGTAGGAGTCTCTAGGGAGCTCAATGGAACAGAGACCTTGGCTTGAGAGGCTGGGAGTTGAGAGAGAATGATAGGGTTGCAATGACGGCTCAAAATGAGATTCTACCCTATTCAAGCTGCCCTAGATCTACTGGACGGCTAGGATCATTTGGTTAGGCTCCCAGATGAGTGACATCTGTCCAGGGGGTTGGTGGGAGCAGAAGACAAGGACATGGATAGGACATCCTAGGTGGAAAGTCTATTTTGGCCTCTTGTCCATGTTCAATTGATTAAAGGCCATTAGATCTTGATCTACGGGTTTAGATTAAATGAAAGAAGGTTCCAGAGGGTTTTAAAACTGCTGGAGGGGTTTAAGATAGGTAGGATTAAGCTTAACAAATATTTTGACCACATTTGACCACTCTTACCCCTTGGTTTGACTGTTAGACCAGTCAAAATCCATGTTGGACTGCTGAGTTGGCAATTGGTGAAGTTTAAGAGCTGATGGGTTAAATAAAAGGGAATATAAATGGAGTGTATTAAGCTTAAGGCAAGATTTGACCCTCTTCGACCACTCTTAATGCTCATGTTGACTGTTTGACCAGTCAACATGGCACATGGGATGGTGAGGTTACATTAAAGAATGGCTTG
>NW_021478279.1:0-272 GCF_001605985.2 Dendrobium catenatum | reverse complement strand
ATCAAGTGCTTTACTTGGATCGTGGGGACAGTAAAATAGCATTAAAACACCTTCTCTCCTATCCATATTGCATTGAATAGGAGGGAGGGGCATTTTAGAGACATGTTTGGCTTCAAAGAATCATGTCCAATAGCAAAATGTCTATATTCCTTTTATGTATGATTTTCATTCTTCTCTTTCTATCTTGTTTAAGCGTCTTTCTTTTTCACTTCCCGCTCTTTTATTTATTATCGTACTTTCATTCATAAATCCCTAAACTTGCTTATACATGT
>NW_021478278.1:0-336 GCF_001605985.2 Dendrobium catenatum | reverse complement strand
ATCCGCCATTTGTAATCTACAAAATCACTAGTGGAACTTTGCAACTGGGCATGGCCCCGTGGTTTTTCCCCTTTTTGGGTTTTCCACGTAAAAACTCTTGGTGTTCACTTTCTCTTTTCTGTTTGTGTGCGAAATACTCGTGAAACGCTAGGACGCGAATTTACAAACTCTACCGCCGCGTATATTCTCGCACGCAACAATTCTCTTATTTATTTATATTGATGAATATGTTTTTTGTTATTTAATAAATTGCTCGTCATTAAAAAATGATTTATATATTTGATTGATAATTTGTTTTATATTCTTGTATTTGATTTATATATTATGTATATTATT
>NW_021478277.1:0-264 GCF_001605985.2 Dendrobium catenatum | reverse complement strand
TGTTCCTCTCTGAATTGGATTTTCTTCCCAGGATCGGTCAGGACGAAGTTGAGATCGTCCAGGCCGATCAGTGCATTGAAAACAGCTGATTTCTGGAGCTATTTCTGGACAGGATCGTCCAGGACGATATTGAGATCATCCAGGACGATCGGCACTGTTCACAATATCGGCCGGATCATCGCCCTGGAACATCGGCCAGGACGATGTTGTTTTGGTCTGATCGTCCTGGGACGATCGGGCGATCGGCCAGGCCGATCTGTGTAT
>NW_021478276.1:0-204 GCF_001605985.2 Dendrobium catenatum | reverse complement strand
TTATGATACTCTCAAGTTTATTTGTCACACTTTTCTTACTGTTTTATAAAGCAGTTTTTTAGTACAAATATCTTTTAAATTAAATTTTTTTGTACTTAAAAACTACTTTAAAATGCAATAAAAAAGTTATCTCAAATGATGCATCAGACTAAAGAATTAGCTTGGCATCTAAACAAAAACCTTTCTATTTAAATACTTAAAAAT
>NW_021478275.1:0-245 GCF_001605985.2 Dendrobium catenatum | reverse complement strand
TCTTTAAAGCCTCTCTAACTTCAGTTTTACTAATACAAAATCATAACTAAAGAAAAATTCAATATGATCTTACCACCTTCATTAATGGCTCCAAACTCATAGTCGCTATGAATACTTTTAAAATCATCTACCTCTCTATCAATATGTCCATTTAAATCTCCTCCAATAATTTTTTTTCTCAAAGAGATATTTTTTTTATTAATTCTTTTAAGTCATTCCAAAATTTTAATTTTGAACACATATTC
>NW_021478274.1:0-220 GCF_001605985.2 Dendrobium catenatum | reverse complement strand
GACTTTCTAGAAGCTATAGCCTGGTCAACCCTTTGTGCAATCATATCCTGAATCTGAACAGGGGACAGCTGAACTGACTGACTCTGGACTGGTGCACACAACTGTACTGCTGGTGGAGACGCTGGAACTGTCCTCTGAACTCTGTCAGCTCTAACAGGCTCTGGGGCTGGTGACTGTGGTGCCACTGGCTCGTCTCTGGATGTAGTAGGAGTACCTACAT
>NW_021478273.1:0-307 GCF_001605985.2 Dendrobium catenatum | reverse complement strand
GTGAGGTCTTCAATTTGGAACCATCCCGACCGGATCTGAGATACGACGGTCCGGGGTCTTCAAATTTTAAAACCATCTTCCCGGATTAAAAATCAACGACGTAGGTCTTCAAATTTTAAAACCATCTGCCCAGATTAAAAATCAACGGCGCAGGTCTTCAATTTCAAACCATCCCGGTCGGACCTAAGGTACGACGGTCGGGGTCTTCGACACCTGTTTGAAAATTATTTATTTCTCTCCACATCACTTTTTATATTTTATTATACATACATTATAATATATATTATATAATATATATAATATATTA
>NW_021478272.1:0-358 GCF_001605985.2 Dendrobium catenatum | reverse complement strand
GATAAAGAATTTCTCTTATATTCATAACTCCATACATCATTATCGTATTTAGACATTAAGGTTCTGTTGAGAAGAGAGCTTGGTTTTGATAAATATTTTTATAATTGCCCTCGTGAAAAAAATCAAATAAATACTCAAAACGTTCAAAATCTCGATCTCTATAACATACAAAAACTTATGTAGAGAAATTTTTGTCAATATAAAATTATTCACATTTTTCGGTAATAGAAACAAAAATTTGATAAAAAAATATCAAAAATCTAAAATCTTTGAAATCAGAAATAGGGTAAAAATTCCTTACAACAAGATGAACATTTTTTTTAGAAGGCTCGATAGACAAAAATTACACTATAACCTC
>NW_021478271.1:0-254 GCF_001605985.2 Dendrobium catenatum | reverse complement strand
TCGTGCCCAATCAAGCTAATTTTGTGATGATGTATCATTTATTAACCAAATTATTTTATGGCTTCGTTTGGGACGCTTTCTCGCTGCTTCTTAGAGCAGCTTTCTAGTACAAAAATTTAAAATTTTGTATTAGAAAGCAGCTTTAAGAAGCATCAAGAAAATCGTCCTAAACAAAACCTATATCTTTCAAATCATCATTCCAATACATCAATGGTTCACCAAAACATCAAAAAAAAAAAAAAAAACTATTATCC
>NW_021478270.1:0-1684 GCF_001605985.2 Dendrobium catenatum | reverse complement strand
AAGTAAATTTTGATTTGTCCACCCCGGCAAACGGTTGTTGAGGGTGGATGGATTTTTGCTTTAAGAGCTGATGGATAAATTTCAATTTTAAATATCTTAAAATTTGGGATTTGTAGAGTTTTGGGTAGAGCTTGGATTTTGAATGGACTTTTGGGAGACATTTAAAAATATTTGGGAATCCATTCGGTTGAGATCTGCATTCAACACGGCCATCATCGGGGTGTTTTGGGGTCATTTCCATTTGATTCAACCCTGTCAACTCGACCAAGTTGTTGATCAAGAATCAGGTTTCTTGTAGGCTTTATGCCTTTGTTTAGTGAATTTTCTTTATTTTAGGCCTTGAATGCCGAATATGGATGTATAAGATAAATATTCCGGTCAACTTCGTGACCGTATATTTATCTGATATCTCGAACCCTGTCTACTCCTATTTATCTATTTAGGAGGATCGGGTTTTGTAGGCTTCGTGCCTTTTGTTTAGTGAATTCTTTTGATTGTAGGCCTGGAATGCCTAATATGAATGTATTGAAACAAATACACTGGTCGCCACAACCGTGCATTCGTTTAAAGGTTCGAACTCTGTCAACTTCTATTGATCCGTATAGAAGGATCAGGTTCGAACTAGAATTCACTTATCGACCCGCACAGCATCCCTAGGAGTCACGTGTGTACCAATAACACGCTTGGCGGGGCCCATGCGGATGATTTTTATATACCCCTTTAGTGTACCTATGTGTATACAGTTTATAGTGTACTTGCAGGGGTATTTAGGAATATTTGTAGACGCCTTCTGTCTGCTTGTAAAGAGGTTGCAGATCCGGTGGCGTGGCATTGTAGATTGTGGACGCCTTCTATCTACTTTCGTAGATGTTGCAGATCCGGTGGCGTGGTCTTGATATTGACTCCCCACTTTCTCATTCACCGGGGGTAGGACTTTATAAACTTAGGAGTCCATTACTTTGCAAGGGATTCTTCTTGAGATCATCAGTGTAGTGGGCTTGTTATTTCCGGTGTTTGTGGGCATCCAGACTGATTTTCTTCTAAAGTATAGAACTAAGAAGAAACTTTGGAACACCAGGAAGTTTGGTTCTAATTTATTCAAACATTTCCTCCCTTCTGCCAGGGGGTGTCCTTTTTCATACATCGGGCTGCCTTTGTACCCGATGTACTTTTAGATTTTGATCACCGCTATCGTAGGTGATATCTGTACTCGTGTCCACAGTGATTCGTTATACAATACACTGTTGTTATCCACAAGTGTTCATATGCATTTGTAGGGGACCGCTGTATCCACTAAGAGCTTTTAGAAAATATTTGCAGAAGATTCATTCTTTCTGCATCATATCCACCCTTTCACCAATCTCGGGTGGTTCGATTGTACTTGTTTGGCCTCGTAGGGATCGTCGTAGGAGATGTTTATACTTATGCCCACAGTGGTTCAATGTGCTTACGATATATTCACTGTTGTTATCCACAAGTAGCTCATATTTGTTTGTAAGGATCCGTCGTGTTTGCTACGAGTTCCTAGGAATGTTCGTAGGAGACCCTAGTTTCATGCATGACATCCGCCTTTTCACCAATCTTAGGTGGTCTGATGCCTGCATTTATTTGTAGAGGATGGATCATTGATTGACAGTCTCCCGTATTGCCATCTCAATCAACAGGCATTTGTAGGGATTGTTGT
>NW_021478269.1:0-297 GCF_001605985.2 Dendrobium catenatum | reverse complement strand
TGGTCTTAAGATCTAGAGGGGTTCTAAGATCTAGGATCTAAGGGAATCTTAGGCTCTAGAGTAGGCCTTAAGGTCTGGCTCTAGGAAAGGATCCTAGGATCTAGAATTAATCTGGAGTTTGAAAGCGCCTTAGTGATCTCATAGAAAAATGATGTCAACAAATGGACCCCCAATGTGTGTGGTAGAAGGAACTTCTGCTGCACACATTGGCGTTGACCGAATAGAAGTAGAGTCTCAAGGGTGTAAGGGAGGGGATCACACAACCTTAGGCCTATAGGATGCTAATAGAAGGCTTAC
>NW_021478268.1:0-1711 GCF_001605985.2 Dendrobium catenatum | reverse complement strand
TATGAATGTTGTAGACGCCTTCTGTTTGCTTGCTTGACTGTTGCAGATCCGGTGGCGTGGCGTCTTTGTGTTGACTCCCCTTTTCTCATTCACCGGGGAAGGTTTTCTTTTGGACTTTGAAGTCCACTGATTACTGCTTTGCTTTGAAAACATCTCCTTTCGAGATCTTTAGTGTAGTGGACTTTTTCGTACATCGGGTTGTCATTGTACTCGAAATACTTGCAGATCTTAATCACCATTGCTGTAGGTGATATTCATACTTGTGCCCACAGTGGTTCGTCGTGCCTACGATATATCCACTGTTGTTATTCACAAGTTGTTTGTAGCCATTTGCAGGGGACCGCTCTATCCACTACGAGCTTCTAGAAAATGTTTTCAGGAGATTCATTCTTTCTGCATCATATCCACCCTTTCACCAATCTCGGGTGGTTATTGTACTTGTTTGACCTCATAGGGATCATTGTAGGAGATGCACTTGTGTCCACAGTGGTTCGTTATACATACGACATACACACTGTTGTTATCCACAAGTATTCATTTGCTTAGATCAGTCGTATTCGCTACGACCTCCTAGTAGTATTCGTAGGAGAGCCCTTTCTTTTGCATTGAAACCACCTTTCACCAATCTCAGGTGGGTTTGTTGTTGGGTTGCTTTTGTTTATAGAAATGGGTCCTCCATCATTGGTCTCCCGTATCGCCATCTCAATCAACAGGCATTTGTAGGAATTATCGTAGGAGATTCCATGCATTGAGGTCTTGTAATCTAAGTTTCCTCGTGTATGATCCAAGTTTTGACCTTTGCATGTATTGAATCCAAGCTCAATTTCATTCAAACTCGAATTCATCAAATGTTGTATGGTCTGAGTTCGAGTATGAGTTCAGAGTCTTGTTCAAATTTTAGTGTGCTCCCCACTCAGTTCCTTTGAATTTGAGTCCGAATGCATGTTCAAATAATTGTTCGAAGTCCTCTGAAGTTCTTAGAAAGTTCATTTGAATGTTCAAGTTGACTTAAGCTTGGTTCAAGTATGATTTTATTTCATTTGAGTTTGGATTTTTAGAAATCATTATGTTTGGTTCAGGTCTCTGCTTCCGGTGGTTCATTAGTTCAAAAGTCCACTGCCTTTCTCATTGGTCAAACTTTTGTTCTTTTGAGTGAATAGGTCCGATGTATATAATAATTTCATCGCCACGATAATTTCCGATAGCCTCTTCCGGTGTCTCTCCCCCGTTTGGGAAAACACGAGAAAACTGGGCATTCCACCCGCCAATAAGTCGTAGGTATGAGTAGGTGCCTCGTTCGAGGAACCGCGGCCTTGTGATTTTCTTCCCACCACGCGCAATAAAGGCGTGTATGGGGGTTGATTTTTATCTTTTGTGTTACAAGAAGAAGGAGCAGTTACTTCCCCAGTCCGTGGGCATGATCATGTCCGGGCGAAAGTGATATAGGTAACACCAGGCCTGCTAGCCTCGCAGTGTGTCGTCGAACGATTGTCCTCCTAGCCTTGCTGTTGATTGCCACGCTCACTAAAGGCTTTGCTTAGTGTGTTGTTGGTCCAACATCAAATGCAAGTAGACAGGAGGGGAGGGTCGCTCCAGTTACCCAAGCATAGGTGTCATGTCGGTGTGCCGGCACTGACACGTTTAGGTCGAGATAAGAGGGAGAGGGTTTTGCGTAATGCTATCGTAGTGTGCGCGCCAGTTGCCCTGCCCA
>NW_021478267.1:0-204 GCF_001605985.2 Dendrobium catenatum | reverse complement strand
CATTAAATTGAGGAGTTACCGAATTTTGAAATTCAAATTTTTGAAATTCGAAAACTTTCCTTATTAGCGAAATATAAAAAAAGGAAAGTTTTCAAATTCAAACTTCATATGAAACCTAATTGGAGGAGTTATTAAGTTCCCTCCAACTTTTCGTTCCTTTTTGGAAAGAGCTTGGTTCCCCCCCCCTTCCTCCCTCCTCCCTCC
>NW_021478266.1:0-657 GCF_001605985.2 Dendrobium catenatum | reverse complement strand
ATATATATATATATATATGTATATATATATATTGCGCCAGAACATCTGATGCAATATTTTTCATTTATCATCTTTGATAAATAATTAAAAAAAATCATAAGGGAATATGTCTATATAGTCTAAAGAAAGAAAATGGTAGAAAAAGATGAGAAGAATAAGTTAACAAACATTTTTCATGTGACTTGTAGAATAAGCAAATGCGATACAATCAATGCTTAGTTAATCAATATCTTTGCTTTTGAAAATAGAAAAACTAAAAATAAAATTGCAGTTAAATGCACATAGTCCAAACATTAATTTGCAGGAACCTCCATTTCTCAATCTACAAGGACAAACATTAAATATAAATTAATGTAATTAGAGCTAACAGCCTAGTAATAAAAGAACAAAATTTATTGCCGGTAAATGGCAATTTTGAACCATATGGGAAAATAATCATCATATTTTCAACAAATTGATTTTTAATGTATTTATTGTAAAGTTTATTTTTTATTAAAAATACAAGCAAAAGTCTCAACCATCTATCTTTACACTACAACATCATTAAACATGTTCTGCTGTATATCAAAGTTTTCAAAGTAAGTTTAAAATAAAAAGAAAAATAATTTGGAAAAACCATGAGGCCATTGGGATCACTTTTTTTTTTTTTTTTTTTTT
>NW_021478265.1:0-241 GCF_001605985.2 Dendrobium catenatum | reverse complement strand
CGCTCAAAAGTAATTATTTAGCAGGTATTGGTGGCGTCATAAGGGATGATAAAGGCAGATCTTTATTAGCTTTTGGTACCCATTATTTGCATTGGGACATATCACAAGTGGAGTTAATGGAAGTTTACTACTTGAAGAATATATTGAGAGATTGGATGCATGAAGCTCAAGGAGTTATCATTGAAGGGGATAATCTCAATATCTTCAAAGTCCTTCAATCAAATTTGAAGAGATGGAAGAA
>NW_021478264.1:0-267 GCF_001605985.2 Dendrobium catenatum | reverse complement strand
TGCTGAATTCCTTTGTAAAAGAAATATTGCTGATAATTCTCTTTGTCCAATGGGCTGTGAAGTATTGGAAGATTGTAATCATATTACTACTTGCTATAGTAAATTATGTAAGGTGATGGATGTTCTGAGAGGATGGGGATTTCATATTCCTATTTTCAATGGGTGGATTGATTGCTTGGGAAAGCTTAAGAAGCAAAGGGACAATAATGTGATGTTGATTAAACTGTATTTTATTGCTGTCTGGTTTGTTTGGAACCAAAGGAACAA
>NW_021478263.1:0-237 GCF_001605985.2 Dendrobium catenatum | reverse complement strand
CCACGAAATTTTTTTTAAATTGTTTTGTTAAATTTCGACAGATATTTTCAGCCGGAAAATCGTTCCGGCGGAATTTTTTTGATGGAAAAGTTTTACGAAGCTCAATTTACAGTAGAAAATTTTTTCGCCGGAAAATTTAGAAATATGTCGGAAACTTCAGAATTTTCCGCCGGAAATACGTAACTTTCCTATAGTGAATATTGTTAGGGGAAGACATGTAAGAGCTTGATAAAGAAT
>NW_021478262.1:0-203 GCF_001605985.2 Dendrobium catenatum | reverse complement strand
AAGGCTCGCTGCACGGGTGGATGTGCAGGATGTGGTCGGAGAGAGACCACATGAGTGCAAGGCGCGGGCTTGTGGCATTTGGACGCAGGCAGGAGGCACAGGGCGCGGGTACTGAGGCGCATGGTGCTGGTGGATGCACAGGGCGCGAAATCCGGGCTAGGGGTGCTTCGGGATTGGCTGCGTTGGACGCAGTGCGACAGGAT
>NW_021478261.1:0-369 GCF_001605985.2 Dendrobium catenatum | reverse complement strand
AGCCTTGTCGATACTTGGGTTTCATGATATAAAAAAACAAAAAGAGATCTAATGTTTATAAGTGCCTTGAACCTCCATAGTTTTATCGGTTGTAAAGCTCCATACAAAGTAATAGACATGAGAACTTCTATGGCCTTTGGGAGGATCTTTCCTTGCTTGCTTTGTGAAAATTCCTGCAGTTGTCTATAAGTTTTCTCATGGTTTTTTTGTAAGAAATAAGTGCAGAATTTGAGGTTATGTCGCTGTTTTTTATATGAGAAGTCCTATGGCATTTGGATGGAGCTGCTATTGCTTATTTGTGAAATTTCCTACAGCTTTTGTGTAACTTTTCTCACTAGTTTTGTAAGAGATAAATGCAGATTTTGGAAG
>NW_021478260.1:0-204 GCF_001605985.2 Dendrobium catenatum | reverse complement strand
GTATGTTGAGAGAGCTGACTTTTTTCCTTGATTTTAGTGTAAATAAAATAGATGATGGAACTTTTCTAGTTCAAATCAAGTTTACCAAGGATATTCAAAAGTACTATTATATGAAAAATGCTAGAGCATTTAATATACCCATGAGTTTTACCATTCAATTATACTAAGATGCAATTAGAAAGTTAGAAGACTAAAAGAAGTATA
>NW_021478259.1:0-1425 GCF_001605985.2 Dendrobium catenatum | reverse complement strand
TCAGGTACCATATTCCAACAAATTTGAATATACAAACCTTCTCATCATAAAAATTAGAAGGAAAAAAATTATACTCAGACAAAAAATGGAAGTTATCAAGCTCAAATAAGAGAAATTATTACAGAGTTCTAACCCAACTTTTCATCTGAATTTCAATCACGTGAAGATAAGTGAACTTTCATTCTTTTGCACACTCTATGTATAAGGAAAATTTATTACGTGCAGAGTCTGGAAGCATCCGGAGGTCAATCCGAATGCTCCACGTCACCCAATACACAGTGTGGGTGACACAGTGTGTTGGGTGACATGAGGCGTCGGGATTGGCCTTCGGACACATTCGGACTCCGCATGTAATCATCTCTCATGTATAAGAGTGAAAATAAAAGTCCACAAATCTTTACGTGATTGAAATCCGAACAACATCAAGACTCTGCACCTAATAATTTTTCCTCAAACCGACGGTCGAAGTAAGCAGTTACTTAAAGGCCCAACAAGACCCTGTGGAAATATGCAGCTACTACAGCATCAACCAGCTCAAATTTCTCTCATAAAATAACGAACTCCTCAATACAGTATCAGGAAATATGAAGATACAGATAAAGAATTTTAAATAGTTGACTTAATACAAAACAATAATTTCAAATTTCAGTATAAACCGTTAGAAGACCGTTACCCCGATCTCTTACCTTGACGACGCCTCGAGGGAACAACACACCATCCTTCTTCATCAGGCACTTGAATTTGCTCAGTTTTATCTGCTACAATTTCAGTTAGAGGTGATTCATCAACCATCATATCTGATCCTTCATCATCTGAACTCTCATCAACATTATCATCCATGGCCTGTTAAGAACACCATAGATTTTGCTAAAACATTTTAAAATTTTTCAAATTTCAATTGGCCTGACAAAAGGGTAACACAATGTTAATTCAACATACCATAGGTTTAAATGTAGCAATCAAGAAAGAGAAGAAATACAAATTTTCTCCCTCAATTGAAAGAGCTATTATTCTGTGCGGACACCAGACGGTTCTCCTCTCCGGTTACTAAGCGCGGTACATTTTTGAGGTGACATGACCTCTTTTTATTGGTCTCCAGACACCATCCGGACTCCGCACAGAATAATAAATCCAATTGAAACGGATGGGACACTGCAGGAGAATATGTCAAGACAGTTGCGAAGAAATCCAGCAAATAAATATGTTGCGGCTTGCCCTCAATATTTTATTGAGAAAAGAACCAAAATGATCTCTTCACTTTTTGTGAAAGATCAAAATGATCATCAACTATATTGAATAATCATTTTGATCGTTCAACTCTTTAAAGATGAATCAAAATAATCCCAGTATGGACTAATTTCGTTCATTTTTAAGGACTTGAGGGACCATAATGATCTTTTAATATAGTTGGAGACCATTTTGATC
>NW_021478258.1:0-289 GCF_001605985.2 Dendrobium catenatum | reverse complement strand
AAGTGGTTCCTGATGCTAAGTAACCTTGCACACACACTTGAGGGATTTTTTGAGTTTTTCTATTTTGAGTACATCAGCCTAGATAATATTCATATCGGCTAGGATAATCCAACTAAAAATACAAACCCTAATTAGGGCATCCTGGTTAAGCAGCCATCATTAAGTAAATTATCTTGGACGATACTTATATCCGACATGACGATAGGCTCAAATTAGAAAGAATAAGCCACCATGATCAATTTAGGTATTCTTTATTTAAAATATCGACCTAGACGATATTCATATCAGC
>NW_021478257.1:0-310 GCF_001605985.2 Dendrobium catenatum | reverse complement strand
GAAGTCAGCCCATTTTCTTCCGATCAGACAGACCGATTCGGTGGATCGTTTGTCACAGATTTATGTGAAGGAAATAGTCAGATTGCACGGTGTGCCTCGAGTGATTGTTTCTGATCGAGATGGACAGTTTACTTCAAGACTTTGGAAAGGTATTCAGTAAGGCTTGGGTACGAAACTGCATTTCAGTACAGCCTTTCACAGTACAGCCTTTCATCCTCAGACCGATGGGCAGTCTGAGAGGACCATTCAGGTGCTGGAAGATTTGTTGAGACTCTGTGTTCTGGACTTTGGCGGAAGCTGGGAAGATCAT
>NW_021478256.1:0-245 GCF_001605985.2 Dendrobium catenatum | reverse complement strand
GTTGGTAAATTTTTCTCAATTTTAAAACGAAATTGATTCTATTATACGCTAAGTACTTGATAACTATCAAATGGCCTTAATTGAAAGTTCTCTCTTATCATTAGAAGGTGTAATTAATCGTAAGGGTTTGCGCTTATGGGAAACTTAGAAACATGATCTTAAAGTCCTCACTAAATAAGGACAAAATCTCTGAGTAGTATCTTACTAGCTACCTAATTTGTTTTTTGAAAATTTTATCTAGAGGA
>NW_021478255.1:0-225 GCF_001605985.2 Dendrobium catenatum | reverse complement strand
TTTATTTCGTCAAATTCCGACGACATCGAAATTTTACTTAAGTTCATCGCGGCGCATCGATATGCGTGCGACGCACTCAAACGACGAATTTTGGGTTTTACAATTCTCCCCTTCTAAAAAAAATTTCGTCCACGAAATTGAAAAGAGAAAAACAAACAATCATACCTTACACAAAGAGATGAGGATATCACTTCCTCATTTCTGACTCCTTCTCCCAAGTAGCAT
>NW_021478254.1:0-1700 GCF_001605985.2 Dendrobium catenatum | reverse complement strand
GAGGTGATAGAGGTTGGAGAGTGTGTCGATGGAAGCTGAGCGGAGGTCCAATGATGGTATGTTGTGGGCGAAGGTCTTGCAGTGATCGGTGCCCTAATGGAAGTCTGACAATAGTTAGCTATTGGGTGGTGGTCTGATGATGGTCAGGCATCAATCCAGTTGTGATCCGTGATCAAGTGAATGTCAGGTGATGGTCGGTGGCTGGGTGGGGGTCTGACGATGATCAGACGAAAGTCTGGCATCGGTTGACAGTCGAGTCGATGTCTGGTGATGGGCGACAACCAAATGGATGTCTAGCGATGTCCAATGGCCGGGTGGTGGTTTGACGATCGTCAGGCAGTTTTTCGATGATGACCTGGAGGTGGTACGATATGATGGTCAGGTGGTTGTTTGGCGAAGGTTGGCGGTCGAGCGATGGTATGCCAATGGTCTAAGGAGGTTCATCAGCGGTGGTTCCTAGGTGGAGCTCTAGATCCTTGAAGCTTTAGAGCTCTCTCCAATCTCCAACTAAAAGGTCTAGGCTCCAAACCCCCTTTCACATGGGATGTGGGGTTCTATTTATTGATTTTTAAGAGTGGCATGCTCCATAAATATGAAGATAATCAATGAAAAAATCAGAGTGTTCAATCAGATGGCTAATATTGATCTCATTGATCATAAAACATTTGTTAAAAATTTATGTATTCAAATGATATCAGAATTAAGTAATCTTAGACTTGTTGGATTCGCCTCGTCAAACTGCTTGATTCAATTATAAGCAAGCTATATTTGGATATCATTTGGTCATCCAATTTATACTTTGAAGCTTCCAAATATGCTTTAGTCCCTTGAGTTGGACCCATTTGGGCTCGGATTGAACTAATTTTGGTGTTATTGGGTTTGTCTCATTGAGATGTTCAATTTGACTATATGTTTGTTGAAATTTGTGCTTGGATGATCCCAAATTTAATTTTGGAAGTTGTCAGCTCATATGTGCTTTCGATTCGTGCCTAATCAAGATGATTTTTCTGTGCAGTATTAGTTTTCTCGCTATTTTTGGACGTCAAAGCTCAAGTCATCCAAAAATATATGTCTTTGTCTTGCAAATCAAAAGGTAGGAGTGTACTTTCCAAGACAGTTTAGTGTATGTAAGACTCCCCGTAGAAGAAACAAGACGTGCACCGATAACTTCAACAATTAGTGATGTCGAATTTGGTGCAATAACTTCTTCCTGTAATCATGTAAGTTCATAGACTTTTGAACAAACTACTGAACATTTATCAGATAAATGGGAGATAAATCCTGCCATATTGTTACTCTGGCTGATTCTAAAGTTTCATTAACCTTTTGTTTCATCAATTATATGGAAAATAATCATCAAACAAATCTGATTTATCCTCCAAAAATATTGCAACTTTGGCATACAAAATAGTTATCATTTTAAATTTCAAAAGCTCTGAAATGCATCAAAAATGAGATTATGAAGATTATAAATTTGATTTGGAAAAGGGGGCCAACAAAGTAAAGAATTGTCTACTGCTAACAATATGGGTCATGATAATGAGTCCTTGTGCTTCAGTAGTGACTTTTTCTTAACATATTCAAATCGATATTTTGGATGAGTTTGATTTCCCTAAGTATAAACCTCATCACAATTAAGTTGTTTTTTATTTGGCAACCACAAGCTCAAGCCTTCAACGTAACATCAACCAAGTAAATAT
>NW_021478253.1:0-436 GCF_001605985.2 Dendrobium catenatum | reverse complement strand
TTCGCAAATGTTCGCGGGTAGGGTCGTGTCAACCTAGTAACCCGCACGGGTCGAGTCCGGGTTGACAAACCTGACCCGTTTGCAAAACCGGGTCGGGTTAGGGTCAACCCGTTCACAGTCGGGTCAAGTCGGGTTCGGCCCGAACCCGACCCGTTGACCCAAATTGACACCCCTAATTTTTATGGGCGTCATAAGTCACTAGATCATCATTCTAGTTGTTTTTACATGAAAAGTAAAAGACAAAGTTGAGTCAGATTAGTACTAGGTTCAATTGTTATTTTAAGTTTATTTTATCTTTGTAAGGAAGATTTGGATCGAGGTTAGTGTTTCGTTACTATAAATCTTATGGTTTTTTGGTCCATAGAAGCTATGCACATGAAAAAAATTTTGAAAATTAATTTTTTGGGACTACTACTATCTTGGCTTGAAGTTTCAT
>NW_021478252.1:0-508 GCF_001605985.2 Dendrobium catenatum | reverse complement strand
AACTACCCAAAAATTGTAAGTTTTCAATTATGTATGTAGTGGATCGTCCCGTACGATCATGGATCATCCCGGACGATTTTACTTAAAGTGTCGGAAATGATCCTAATGTATATTGGTACGAATTATGTTCATACACGCTCATCATCCCGTACGAACTAGGTTCGTCCGGTACGAAATGGTTATTACATAGGTCGGTTACAAAAATTCTACAGGACGTAACCAACTGAGGTAAGTCGGTTCAGTTCATCCTGGGACGAACAACTTTCATCCTAGGACGATTTTATACAGAGAATTTTGCCCACGAACGAAGGTTCATTTTGTCCTGTATGATCTCATACAGAGAGTTTCATCCCGGTACAAACCATGCTTTTAGTCTGGACGAACAGTGCAAGGTGAGAATCCTGAGACGTTTGTCCTGAGACGAATACAAAATTCATCCTGGACGAATAGGACTTTGAAAATTTTCTACCCGCCTGTTCGATCCATTGCTCTTTCTAGGGGTTAATTG
>NW_021478251.1:0-326 GCF_001605985.2 Dendrobium catenatum | reverse complement strand
TAGTCTGGGGTTCTCAAATCCCTGTAGGAGCAAGCTCCTATAGTTAATTACATCCTAGGAAGGATATTTCTAAGAAAACTCTCGATTAAAGCAGTGATTTCATACCCTTTTGACTACAAAGTAAAAGACAAGGAACAGAAGTAAGGATTTTCTAAGGAGAAAACTCAATATTGAAGACTTATTAGCGAGTCAAATGATGAAAAGTAGGAGGTATCGAATTCTGGAAAGTCCAGAGATGACCTCAGTCTACCCTATATTGGGCTTTACATTTTAGGAGAAAAATTTATGTTTAAGTTCACATTTTATTAGAAATTTGGGATTATATT
>NW_021478250.1:0-237 GCF_001605985.2 Dendrobium catenatum | reverse complement strand
CCATGCTATTTTTAAAAATATTTTTTTATTAATATTTATTTTAATAATATAAAGAAAGACTACAAAAAAATTTCTGTCCAAGAAAAGTAAAAAAGAAATAAATCTTAATGAAATTTGATCTAAGGGCATCTCCAACCGGAAAACTCCTTTTTCATTTTAAAATATAATAATACATCAAAATGTATTAACTTGTCTCCAATTAAACTCAATTTTATAACACAAAAAAAAAAAAAAAAA
>NW_021478249.1:0-230 GCF_001605985.2 Dendrobium catenatum | reverse complement strand
CATAAATAGATAAATGAAAAGAGCACATGTGACACTATAATTTTTACATGTCGGACCTAAATAAATTATTCCACTTTGTGAGCATCGATGATAAGTATTTGCCCGTCCCTTAATTTGGATACTGCAAGATTACAAGAGTAAGGAGAAATGGTAGAAAATATAACATAGTCGGTATGAGTTAAAATGCATTTAGACATGCCTTTATTACAAGAATTGAGCAACTTAAGTAG
>NW_021478248.1:0-226 GCF_001605985.2 Dendrobium catenatum | reverse complement strand
AGAGGAAAGTGGCTCAACATCCTCATGCGAAGCGTCCAGGTCAACCTTCCACATCGGGGCCTGGGCTATCGTAGTCAGCTATCGAGAAAGATGAAAAGACTTGTTAATCAACTTTTTAAGTGCCCGGGACAAAGCAATGTCCCAACCATCTTCAATAAAACAAGGAGAGTTAAGAGGGTTACCTGAAAAGGTTTTAATTGAAGCTTTCTCTGGATCGACCAAGTAT
>NW_021478247.1:0-303 GCF_001605985.2 Dendrobium catenatum | reverse complement strand
TCTCTCAACCCTTCTAAGGATAAGAGACTCTAGTGGATGAAGAAGTGGAACAATGCTTAGAGCAACCCTTGTGAATCCCCTTCACAAGCTTCCCATCAAACATTCTCTCTCTTTCTCTTTCTCTCCCTTTCCTCTAGGCTTTATTAGGTAAAGACAACAGCAAAAGATTTTGAAAAACATTGAACAAGAGCTCTTAAATAGAAGAGCTTTGAAATAGCTTATTAATTGCAACTTGTTGATATTATAGTCTAGGATGATAAAAGTATTGTCCTAGCCTATCCGTTCAATTTAAGCCAATCAGTC
>NW_021478246.1:0-244 GCF_001605985.2 Dendrobium catenatum | reverse complement strand
AGTCAACCTGGACTATCGTCTCTCCTCCTCCGAACAAGCCGGTCCTCGGCTGCAAATGGGCCTATAAAATAAAGCGTCTTCCTAACGGTCAGATCGAACGTTACAAAGCACGTCGCGTTGCGCTCGGATATGATCAACAATTCGGGATCAACTACACAGAAACTTTTAGCCCGGTTGCCAAAATGCCTACAATCCGTCTTCTTCTCGTTCTCTCACTTCATCAACAATGGCCTATGTATCAGTT
>NW_021478245.1:0-227 GCF_001605985.2 Dendrobium catenatum | reverse complement strand
GTTCCCTCTGCAGTACAGCCGCTCATACACCAATTCACAGAGGTCTTTCAACCGCCCCAGGGTTTACCTTCTCAGAGAGAGTTGGAGCATGCCATCACTTTGAAAGAAGGTGAGACTCCGATCAGCGTCCGTCCTTACCGCTACCCCCAGATTCAGAAAGATGAGATTGAAAGGCTGATCCGAGAAATGCTGGAGGCAGAGATTATCAGACCCAGCAACAGACCCTT